>NC_071122.1:22265000-22565000 GCF_024256425.1 Clarias gariepinus
TTCATCCATAAAAACGGTTTCATCGAACTCCAGATGATCTTAAGGACGAGGTGGAAGCGACAACGACGAGGAGACATAAAACCCAAATAAATAATTATTTTGATGTTCATTAACCGGTCTTAGTGTTCTGTGTCAACTGCATACTTACTGTTTAATATGTTTTTATTTGACTATTACTTTTAAATTGTCTTTTTCAATTTTATAACTTCCTTATATTCAGCTTCCTGCTTGCAGAAGTCCAGGTGGAACCGTTTCCTTGACCATTGATGAAAATTATTCATACAGCAGGTCTCTAAACTTCATGCTTTTTTGAAGAAACGCCACGCGTCCTCTCTTAACTCTGATTTACGCCCCTCGGCCGCGATCGAATCGTCCTGTTCCGCAGGATTTCTGCTCGGTTGTGCTCGGTTAAGCGCAGGCATCGGATGCAGCTGGACCGGTCCGACTATGGCCTGTTCTCACGACACTCACGCTATTCCTACAGCACCTGTCAGTCTCAAGCCAACACATGTCCCTCATACATTCCTTCACACACACACACACACACACACACACACACATATGCACACACATACAGTATACAGTATATACAGTATATATGCTGTGCTTTTGCATTTTACAAGATATACAGAGCGTATCGCTGTCTGATCTGGGACGATAACGTGACGTGGCAAGGTCGTCCCTTCATAACGTACGACAAGGTCAAAAAACGTAAAGCAGAGACGGCGCCGATCCGATACACGGGGATCAGTTTCGAGGCCAATTCAAGCAAAATAAAACAGATCAGATATCAAAGATTGGATTTGGAACTAAAAATGTTGAAAAAAAGTAGTTTTTAAAATTTAATTTCTAAACAAGAGCATTTTCTCTCCTTTTCTTTTCTTTATTTTGTATTTATTTCTGTGCTTTTCCATTAAACATTGATCACCGGCTCTGTTTGGTGGTGCGACAATGCACTTTAAACAAATGATTTCTCGTTATCATCACTTTTGGAATACTCTTACCATTCAGAGACACAACCAGGCTCCATTATTTACACCAGAGATCCGACACAGCGTCATACAGGTACTACTGTATGTAAATTCTACATCTCCGTCTGATTTCTGCTACATATTGCTTTATTCTACTTGTGTCTATCTCTGTGGATTTTAAAAAATAATCATTTTATTTATTACTTTACTTCATTACATGTAAAAAACATAATCAAACCAATATTATTTATAATAATGTTTAATAATGTTAATAATCTCCCCATAATAAGTGTACTATTCAAATAATTTATAAAATAAATGATTATTTATTACATATTATTATATTACTCCCTTACTAACCATAAACCAGGAGAAAACCAGGTACAAACAAAAATGGCGTCGAATGAAATACAAATATATACAAAAAGTATTTATAATCCAAACCAACAAAACAAAGAGGGGCAAAGACAAAAGCGTAGTCAAAACAAGCAAACAGGTCTTACACGGAATATGCGAACAAAAACCAAGTAATCATCACAAGGGGAAAGTCTAAGCGTAGTCAGGAACGTCGCAAGGGGGTCATACACAGAATAACATTAAGCAACATTTAAGGGATAAACAGTAAGCAAAACACGGTCTGCAGCGCTGTGGTCTGAAGGAGCTTACAGTGTGTACAGTAGGGCTCTGGGTCTCCTGTAGGACCAATCATCTGGAAGGGGGCAGGATCAACACAGGTAGAGCAGGAGAGCAACCCATCGATTCGCAGGAAGAGGCAGAAGTGGATGGAACCTGCAAGATCAAAGCAGAGACACAACCCCAATCCCGTCACCAGCAGAGACGTGTACAAAAGCACAAAATGCAAATAGTCAACATCGTAACATATGGATGGAAGAAAGCCCACATTTTTACAGTGAGATGTTTTAGATAAATAATCAGTGACTGCGCAGTGAGACAACATGGTGTTACTGTGTTCACCTCTGAGTTGATTGTTGTCTTGAAACAGGATTTCTTGAAGGGTCACCAACTAGATTTATTATTATTATTATTATTATTATTATTATTATTATTATTAATAATAATAATAATAATAATAATAAATAACACATTAACAGCTTGTTGTTCCCCCCAATTGTTTTCCTTCATGAAGTTTTCTGCCAAAAAATGTTAAAAAGCTTAAAGTTAAGAGTTTAACCTCAGTATACGTACTGTATAAGGTATAAAGCACTGACACTGGAGACTCCTTCCTGAAGTGCTGATGAAATGTCCCTTTACAGAGAACATCAAATACCAATCACAACTCTTATTAAATATATTATAGTCACTTAAAAAATACCATCATAATATTCTCATCATATATATATATATATATATATATATATATATATATATATATATATATAATGATTGGTAATATACAGTATATACAAACACACTTTATATAGACTCACACACACCACAAAGGGTTAAAGGTAAAGGAGGCTGTTTGAGAACTTCTAGGTGTTTGTCCTTAGATGTGCAGCAGAAAGGATAGAATCGATATAGATTGTCCGTAATGAGCTTTTACTCTTTGTTGTCGTTCCAACACAGCGTGCCTTTCTGTTCCAGCGCTGCACATCTGCGCCGCTACTCTCGCACAAGCGGACAACTGAGCGTTTCCAGTCGCATTTTTCCCGTCTTCAGAGCTGCGTTGTGTGAAAACACACTCCGGCGGCTGGAACAAAGCAAGACCGACGGCTCGGCAACCAAACAGCGGCTGATGCTTTATTTTCCGGCCTGAATAACGGGGTAAAAGCTTTAACTAACAACATGACGACCGGTGAA
This sequence comes from Clarias gariepinus, assembly GCF_024256425.1. Taxonomy (NCBI): domain Eukaryota; kingdom Metazoa; phylum Chordata; class Actinopteri; order Siluriformes; family Clariidae; genus Clarias; species Clarias gariepinus. The sequence continues at coordinate 22,267,793 of NC_071122.1, forward strand.
AAATCTTATAATAAAGGCGTTTGATTGATAGAGCTTATGTATACATGTTTATGGTAGTTAGAACTTAAGGACCATACGTCTCTGAAGGTTCTTTTGGTTTGTCCTTCCAGGAGAACCGTATAACTACTAATAATCTGTTCATAACATTCTTGTGTCTGTTTTGTTTGTTAAATGTATGGAACTTGCTCAAGCCTCAAAGTTTATGTCCATATAAAAGTTTATGTATTTAGATTAAATGTCATTATGGGTTTGGCCAAATACCTTTGTCCATATAGTGTGCAAGCAGTAATTAAGGACATTTAATTGTGGACACTGTTGAACTTTTCAATATTATATGTGTAATTTTTACCTAGCGTCTGTACATCTTCATCCGTAATCAGATGGACGCTTTAGTGACAATCTGGGAAACAGAATTCACACACTGCACAATGAATCAATCAATTGTAAGTCAACACAGGATGCCGGGTGGGGGTGTCTTTTGGGAATAAAGAGTATAAGACAGAGAGAGAATGTGCGGTTGTGATTCCTCGACAGGAGAAGGATGCTCGCATGAGTCCTCCAGAGTGTTTATTATTCACCCTGAATGACACCAAGACCGTGACCATAAGAGGCCATGACCCGTAATGAACAGTTCTATGAATGGACTAAATATCGTCTACTGACTAAAGAAGAACTGCAGATAAATTGTTAAATCAAATCGATCGTTTAAATATGCAAAGGTAACTTTTATGAGCTACTTTAGTAAAGACCTGTTATATTAAGCCTTATGGAGTCTATGCAGGATATGAATAGAGCAATAAAACCGGCCGTTTGGTAAAGACCTAATGGTGGGTAAATGGCTGTGGTGGAAAAGGTCATGAGTGCGATCACATCAGGATGCCCTCGAGGCTAGTGCTTAACCCGCGATTGCTCTGGGATTTAAGTGCCCCGCTCCCACACTTCTACTTTCCTAAATGCATTAAGGAAATAAATAGCAATCCGCCTCAGAAAGGTGAAATGATGAAACCTGTTCATCAACACACACAGCACAAAAATCCACTCTGGCTCATGGAGACATAGTGTTTAACATCATGCTCAACCATAGTGGCATTTCTGAACAAAAACATTGGAGTTTAAATGCAAATTTGCGCGAACAAATGGGTGGTTGGAAATTTGCAACCACCACATCTGATAATCCATTACCTTATCATCATCTATATGTCATGTTGTCTTAAACCACAGGACAGGAACTAAGTGCTAATATGGGTTACAGGTTCATAATCAACCATCAAGAAAGACTAGTATAATATTCAACAAGGCGAAAACTGTGAAAGGGAAGATATAAGATATCATCTAAAGAGATTTGGAAACAATAAAATTAGAAGCAGGGACTGAAAATTTGGAAATACTGTATTGTTATTCTCTAGGAGAATATATCTAAGAAAAGTAACAGAGATAAAAGAACTATCAGAACTATGATTGGGTCTAACTTAAGAAGACTAACACAATCAGAAAGGTTTAAGGGAAATTAAGTGGGACTGGAGAACAAGGACAACTGAAACCAGTGAACTAAAACCAGTAGGCACCTACGGGAGCCAGGAAGAGCTAGGTAACCTAAGAAACTATGGTATCAAGAAGTAATATTGAGTCTTAGAATACTTTCAATCTAGGTTAAAAAAGAAAAATTGGAATATAAAATAGTAACCTAAGAGGGCAAGAACACTTTGGGAAACTAGATGACAAATTGGAGATTTATATTGACAATATTGGAAACCCAATTTCCAATAATGAAAATTAAGAATCTACAATGTATTGGTGAAAAGGTGAACTAATGGAACTAGTGCAGACACAAGGGGGGAAAATGAGAACTAGGGGACCTGAGACTGGGACAGCTAGAAAAGCAATTTCCCTCTGGGACTAATAAAGTTCTTTGAATCCTTGAATCGTAGATAATTAACACGACCATGAGAATTCGGACAATACAGTGACTATGGGAAGACAGAAAAGTCCTAGGATATCTTAGACAAGAAAGGAATGAGATTTAGTATAACTAGGAACTGGGATGTCTGGAATTACTGAATGAACTGTGGGAACTTGGAACATGTTGGGTTACCCAACCCTCACCCATAACCCTAGGACTACTTGCAAATTATTGGAATGTACAACCGTGGGAAAACTAGTGTACATGCGGGAGCTACTGTAGAAAAGTGGTGAAGCACAACAATTAAATAACTATGTTATTTGGGGAAAACAGGATCTCTATACCTCTGACTGGACTCTACTGGTTCTAGGGACTATGGGACAACTCTGGGGCAGCTATGGAGTAGTTATGGGGCATAAGTGAACTACAGGCTATGTGAAAATGAATTTATTGTCTATAAAGCTTGTATCACTGTTGTCTCCAAACAGATGATTCATTTTCCAGGACGTTGGCTGAGATGATGTGGACCTCATGAATGGCCTCCAAGAAGTCCAGATCTCACTGCATGTTATTTTTTTTCCGTGGAGCTACGCCTAAGAGGAGGCGTACAGGGCAAATTCTCAGAGTGAGATCTGGACTCACTGGGGACACGGATTCAGGAGGTTCTCAGCAGTATCCCAAACCACTTTCTTTAAAAGACATTGTGCATTCCATCCCCGGCTGTTTGAGGAAAAAGGTTGGCGCACCACCGGTGCCTATGTTGAAATGTAAAGATTTGCTGGTTACTTTTCACCCACCCTGAAGAACAGTTAGGAAACATAGGCAACTTGGTGAACTGGGAGAACCAGAAGAACAAGATTAAGCAAGAGGTGTAGGATTCATGGGCAAAAAAAGCTAAAACAAAAAACAAACAAACAAAAAAACGTATTTAACTGATCACTCATGGACTGTAGGGAGTCATGTTATACGCTCGGAGGACAGCGCTATCCACTTCTTCCACTTGCATGACCTCACACAAGCCAGTGATTAATGTGAAAGTGCTAGAATGCCACCCATCCCTCCCTCCCGAGAGTGCTCGGACTTTATTAGCCCCTCGAGTGCTCTCTCTCTCTCTCTCTCTCTCTCTCTCTCTCTCCTATCAGCTCTTTATAGCATCACCCGGGAATCGAACTTGTGACCTCTGGATGGTAGTTGTGAATTCATAACTGCTGCGTGCTTAATGTATCAGAAGTGATGTTGGTCCATGCAGAGATGCCGTCCTCCCTCCCAACGAAATAAAAAGTCAAAGGCTCTTAGGTCTGGTTCTCGTCCATCTTTTGTTGTTGGTTTCAAAGATCTGAAATGAAAAGCATGGTTTAGATTTCTGCAGAGGAACCACCTTCTGGGCCAGCCTGTATAACTAGGAGAACCGGGACATCGTGGAAGCTGGAATTAGGAGAAAATAGGAGACATAAAACACTACTTTGAACTGCACTAGAAGTGCTTGCAGACTTCACTAAACCCAATCAGAGAGGAATGTATACACAAGCTAATGAGACAGAACAGGACTAATCATGAGGGACAGGTGTTAGTAATAATCAGGGGACGTGTACGCGCTTGGAGCGTGGAGCGGCGCTTGGGAACGAGGGAAGTCAGGAAGGAGGACAGCTTCTGTGAGACGTTCCATCTGTAGCGCCGTTCTTATTCAACGTGCGTATATTCCTGACGTCACGATCTCTATGGATCATCACCATCATCCAGATTTACAGCTCAGATCAGACGCTTTTAACCCGATTTCCAAGCTACCCTGCAGGAGGGACCGTTCAGGCTGCGGACCAAACCCCCGAGCACGGGCGAGCTGTCACGGACGTGAGCCGAGAGTTTTTATCTACCGCTTCCATGTTGCAGAGTGATCCATGATGTTGGATGGAAGTTGGATCGCCTTTAAGCGCGTTCTCGCATTCTCTCTCTCCGCTGTAGTAAGATAGATGAGCGTACGCAGTCCAGCGCTTTGTTTTTTCTGTCAGCAGGTTTTTTTCCACGAACAGCAATGGACCTGAAGTCAAAATATTTCACCGAAAAATGTAAAGACACAAGAAATAAGTGCTATTAAAAAAAATAAACGTGAAAACGTCAGGGTTATTACAACATAAAAATATAAGAGCCAATCAGTTTCTAATATGCAAATACAGACCTTTAATAATAATAGGATTAAAAAATAGGATTTTATGCGACTGATTAAATTTTGTGTGTTTTGTACACAGAGATTAGATCCATTTCTTTTGCATAGTTGTTACAAATCGCATTTATTTTATTGTATTCATTAATAAGGTATGAACAATTTCCAAAAGAAAGAGAAAAGAAAAGCAGATAAAATGATACAAGGATATAAAAATGTGTGTGTGTGTGTGTGTGTGTGTGTGTGTGTGTGTGTGTGTGGAGCATCAGCAGCTGGCCATCTCCTTTCACACACCAGGTGCAACATGCAGCGCCGTGTCAGCACATAACGCAGCAACGTGATATCCACACACACACACACACACACACACACACACACACTTCTCTATTTCATACACATTCATACACGCTCTTCTATATGTATATATACACAAAATGTGTGTGCTGGTCTTTAGATTTCCCTGTCTCCACACACACACACACACACACACAAACACACACACACACACACCATATACACACACGTGGTTTAGGCAATAAATTCCATTTGGTCACCATCTGTCTATGATGGACGAGGACGAACACTGTCTGCTCTTCATATCAACACTGCAGGACTTACTCACACACACACACACACACACACACACACACACACACACACACACACACACACACAGTTCAGTCTGGGATTTTGCTGGATGGTAATGGTGGTTTGTGGTGGTAGGGGTCGATTCTGTAATGTACTGTACACACACACACACACACACACACACACAGAGGCCCACTGCATAAGAAATAAGTAAATAATTAAAAGCGTTAGCCAGCAAACATATCAATAAATAATTTATTATAACATATTCAAGTAAATAAATATAGTAAAAAAGAAAAAAAGATAAATAATAAATAAATGAATAAACAAACAAACGAATAAATAAATTAGTTGCTGGCGTGTGGTTTCTTTACCCAGACTGCTGGACCAGTAAACTTCAGCAGTCACCAGTTGAACAGTTAATAATGAATTCTGATTGAGTGATGAAAGCTCGCCCCCTTCTGGCCATGAAGAGCATCACATGACCCTGCGCTGGGCTTCCAGTACTCACAACTCACACAACTCACACACAGTTCAACACACACACACACACACACACACACACACACACACACACACACACACACACACACACACACCTTAAACACAACTCACACACAGTTCAACACACACACACACCTTAAACACAACTTACACACAGCTCTTACATGGTTTAATACACACCTCAAACACACAACTCTTACACAGTTCAGTAAACAAACACCAACTCACACACACACACACACACACACACACACACACACACACACAACTATTACACAGTTTAATACACACCTCAAACACACAACTCTTACACAGTTCAGTACACAACTCAAACACAACTCAAACACACACACACACACACACACACACACACACACACACACACACAACTATTACACAGTTTAATACACAACTCTTACACAGTTCAGTACACAAGCCCACAACTTACACACATACACAACTATAACACATTTTCATACACAACTCAAAAACACAACTCATATAGTTTAGTACACAACTCAAACACAATTTTTATATAGTTTAGTACACAACTCTTACACAGTTCAGTACACACACACACACAACTATTACACAGTTCAGTACACACACACACACACAACTATTACACAGTTTAATACACAACTCTTACACAGTTCAGTACACAAACACACATCTCACACACATACGCAACTATTAAACGGTTTAATACACACTTCAAAAACACAACTCACACACAGTTCAGGACACAAACACACAACTCAAACACACATCTCACGCACATACACAACTATTACACAGTTTTGTACACAACTCAAACACACAACTCACACAGTTCAGTGCAGAACTCAAAAACACAACTCACACACATACACAACTAATACATGGTTTAATACATACCTTATACAAACAACTCACACACAGTTCAGTACACAACTCAAACACACACAACTCACAAACAGCTCTTACACGCTTTAATACAATTCAATTTAATTAGATTTTATTTGTAGAGCGCTTTTAACAATTGTCATTGTCGCAAAGCAGCTTTACACAATCAAAAGAATTATTTAAGTTTGTATGAAATGTGAACGTGTACGAATCAAAATGATAAGACTGTCCCTGATGAACAAGCCGAGGACGACGGCTACAGTGGCGAGGAGAAACTCCCTGAGATGGTAACAGGAAGAAACCTTGAGAGGAAACAGACTCAACAGGGAACCCATCCTCATCTGGGTGAAACGCATAGCAGGGATTGATCTGCACTCATACTGTGTGTTAGGAGGCTGGAAGTTCAGTATGACAGGAGATGTGTTTAAGTTAATATGGAGTCCAGGTCATTATTGGAGTCTCAGGTAGACTGTAGGAAACTTCAGTCATGAACTATCGAGCGAACAGAGGTCACAGAGAACAGCCGAGGCCAATACACACCTTAAACAACTCTCACACACACACACACACACACTCACACACACACACAACGATTACACGGTTTAATACACACCTCAAACCCACAACCTAAACACACACACAACTCGAACACACACCCATAATTCAGTTCAATACACAACTCAAACACACAACTCAAAGAAACAACTCCAATATAATTTAGTGCACAACACAAACACACATCTCTAATTCAGTTTACAGTTTTTTCTGATTGCTTAAACAGTAATAATGATTCCTGTAGCACAATTTCTAAAATTATTAATAGTTGTAGAAAAACTATTCACTGAGTTTGCAAAATTAAAAGCACAAACACTGCTTTGCACACAGTTTGCACTTTTATAACACACAATTTGCAAATGTATAAATACAATCTAATCCACAGCACTCCTTTTGCAGAACTGTAAACACAACTCAGTACTTTACACACAATTTCCAAATTATCAGAACACTCCTAGTAAAACTATACACATTTATGGACATTTTTTACACTTTTTGTGTAACTGTTTGACCACACTGCACATGTGAAAACAGTTTTATATAATTAGTTCACTTTGCAATCAGCTTGAGCACTATAATTAAGCCACAGGTAAGCTTTCAATGTGGAGAACCATGGAGGGCAGACTGAGAAGAGTGAGAATTAGAGGAGGGCGAGGAAGAGGACGAGGACGAGGACGTGAAGGAGCAGGTGGAAGAGGAGGAGGACAAAGACTAGGAGGTGAATTTAGAGGAAGAGGACAAGGAGGTGAAGAGGAAGGAGGAAGGATAAGAAGAATCAGAATTCCTGATGACATCAGAGCAACAATAGTAGACCATGTAATCAACCATGGAATGACCCTAAGGGAAGCTGGCCAACGGGTTCAGCCTAACCTCAGCCGCTACACTGTAGCAAGTATCATAAGGACATTTCGAAATGAGAATCGGTTAGTACAGTTACTTCATACTACAGTAAGTTTTCTAGTAGCACCATACCCTAATGAAAAACAATACAGTACTTGACATGTAAAAACTGAATTTGTTACTTTACAGAGTTGCTAGAAATCCAGCATCTGGGGGCAGACAAAGAATGTTCACTGAAGAACAAGAGACTCATATAGTCAATATGGTGTTGGCCAATAATTCCATTAGGCTGCGAGAAATACAGCAGCGCATAATAGAGGATACCATCACATTCCAAAACATAAACTACGTGAGCATCTCTGCATTATCTCGTGTACTGGCACGAAATAGAATAAGAATGAAACAAATTTACAGAGTCCCTTTTGAAAGAAACAGTGAGCGCATAAAACAACTGCGATATGAATATGTTCAGGTAAGCTATAATATCATTGGTACTGAATGTGGAAGTCCATCCTGTAGTGCTGTGTATGAACCTGCTGTGCTGCATTTGTTTTGTCTTTTCCAGAGAGTGATGGAGCTAGAGGCAGATGCCATGGGTCATGAACTGATTTATGTAGATGAGGCAGGTTTTAACCTAACTAAAACAAGGAGACGTGGCAGGAACCTTATTGGACAACGTGCTATAATCAATGTGCCAGGACAGCGTGGTGGTAATATAACTATGTGTGCAGCTATGAGTCAAAATGGTGTTGTGCACCATCATGCAATCCTGGGCCCATATAACACTGCACACATTATTACATTCCTGGATACCCTATATCATACACTCACTAATGTTCAGAGAGCAGAGCAGATGAGATATGTTATCATATGGGACAATGTTAGCTTCCATAGGGCTGCTTTGGTCCGCAACTGGTTCACAGATCACCAACTCTTTACTGTACTAAACCTCCCCCCATATTCTCCATTCCTGAATCCAATCGAAGAATTCTTCTCTGCCTGGCGCTGGAAGGTCTATGACCGTCATCCCCATCAGCGCATGGCTCTTTTACAGGCAATGGAAGAGGCATGTGAGGATATTGACCAGGCATCATGTCAGGCCTGGATACGGCACTCAAGAAGATATTTTCCACGGTGCCTTGGACAAGAAGACATTGCTTGTGATGTCGATGAAATTCTGTGGCCGGACCCAGAAAGACGACATGATTGATATTTTTTCTCTCTCTCTCTTTCAGTGAAATTGTATGTTTTTTTGTGCTTCGTTTTGATATGTATGAATAAACATTCATACTTACAGTAAGTAAAATTTGAATCCTTGTGTGTTTGTATGACAAAATTATGTCAAAAGTATTACTTCAAATTCACCTACCTTGTGCACAGAGAAAGCAAAAGCCAGATGTGTTTTTTATTTATACCATCAGTGTGTAGTTGGCACTTTGTGTGCTTATAAATATGATGGTTAGTGTTAACTGTTTGGTACAAAAATACCATTTTTACAAAGGTTTGTAGAGTTAAACAAGATGTATACTCTTTTGCAAGAGAACTAAAATGTTTTGATAATTGGGTGAAAGGTTTTCTTATTTGTGTGTAGAGTTTTGCAAAAATAGCCAATAGTTACAAAAAATGTGCTTAAGCAATCAGAAAAAACTGTAATATATAACAACTCTTACACAGTTCAGTACACAATTTACAAACTTTTTAAAACAAAATTTAAACACACAACTCACAACTTATTTAGTCAATACGCACCCTAAACACACACGTTCAGAATTGTAAAGGTTTTTATTTTTCTTATTTATATGGATCTGGTGGGGAAATAGTTGATGCTGCTGTTGCTGCTTTTTTTTTTTAATGAATTGTTCACATTAATGAGGAAACACATAAAATGTTAGTCGAAGAACATTATTGTGAGCATTAAGGTTTCAAGCGCACTCGGAATAAAATATGTTAGCGTTCAGCTTCATGCTCGCAGCTTCGTGTTGGATTTTGTCCTCTGTAGGGATCATTTACCGCATGATTTTTACTGGGTTCATTCCTGACTCTAGCTTTTTATCTGCTGAGGCATGAAGTGGGATTTAGTGATCCGAGTTACAGCAGCAGCGGGATTGCCACACACTGCTTTCCTCTTTACTTGCTAATGCACACTCACACAATTGCTCAGTCTTTTTCTTAAATGCATGATTATATTGAACGCAAAATATTACAGACACGTGACCAATAAAACATGATGAGTTAAAAGCAAACATGCTAAAATTATTATGGTTCATTTTTTTATATTATCACGTTGAATTTTTAAGACACGTGATGATTATCAGTGGTGTAGCCTGTTCAGAGCAACGGTTTGATTGTGAACCAGTTTTTATGCCATTTTGTGTTGTTGTAACTACGGCATCCAGCAGGTGGAGTCAATGTGCTGTGTCAAAACGTTTAAAGCCGCATGGCTGCAGGTCACTGAGATTTATTCATGTTCAGAGTGGACACATGTTCACCAGTCAGTTGTGTGTGTGTATGTGCATGTTTTCCAGGATTCAAGTAATCCGTATTTTTCTAAAATGGTTTCAGTGTGTGTTGTGTTGCAGTGTTTCATCGCTGCATAGTAAGTAAAGGTGCGGACTCATGTGGACGCATGTGATTGGACAAATACAACTCAATCACAAACACAAATCAATCACACAATCCTTTACAGTTCAACTCACACATGCAAGTCAAAGAAACACCTCCAACATAATTCAGTGCACAACTCAAGCGTACAATTCCCATAAAGTTCAGTATACAAACACACAAATAAAAGAAACAACTCTCATTTAGTTCAATGCACAACTCAAACACACAACTGCGATTCAATTGAATAAACAACTCAAAGAAACAACTCCAACATAATTAAATCCCCCAAATAAACACACAACTCTCATACACTTCAATACACAACTCAAACACACAACTCTCATACAGTTTAATGCATAACTCAAACACACAAATCAAGTAACAACTCCAATATAGTTCAAATCACAACTCAAACACACAACTTTCTTTTAGTCCAATACAACAGTGAAGCACATAACTCCCATTCAGTTTAGTAAACATTGTAAACACGCAAAGAAGCGACACTAACATAATTCAGTGTACAACACACATGAAACTTGCTTACTATTTAACACACAACTCAACTTATAACTGAATAATTCAAGCACACAACTCATACACAAAACTCTCATTCAGTTCAATACATAACTAAAGTACACACTTTCCATTTAGTTTAGTAAACAACTCAATACACTTCCAACAGTTCCATACATAACACAAACACACAACTCGAATATAGTTCAATCCACAACCCAAGCAGACAACTCAGATTCAGTTCAATGCACAATTTAAAGACACAATTTCAATATAATTTAGTGCACAGCACAAAAACACAACTACTTAACAGATCAATACACAACACAAACACACAACTGGCATATAGTTCGATACACAACTCACACACAACTCAAATTCATGTAAAATACACAACACAAAGACATGCAACTGCAACATAACAACTGCAAATAATTCCGTGCACAACACAAACACACAATTCTCATACAGTTCAATACACAACCCAAACACAAAACTTTCTAACAGATCAATACATAACACAAACACACAACTAGCACATTGTTTAATACACAACTCGAACAGACACCCATCATTTAGATTAATACACAACTCAAACACACAACTCTAATTTAGTTTAATACACAACTCAAAGAAACAACTCCAATATAATTTAGTGCACAACACAAACACACATCTCTAATTCAGTTCAATTTACAACACAAACACACAACTGGCACATAGTTTAATATACAACTCAAATACACACCCATAATTCAGTTCAATACACAACTCAAACACACAACTCTAATTCAGTTCAATTTACAACACAAACACACAACTGGCACATAGTTTAATACACAACTCAAATACACACCCATAATTCAGTTCAATACACAACTCAAACACACAACTCTAATTCATTTCAATACACAACTCAAAGAAACAACTCCAATATAATTTAGTGCACAACACAAACACACATCTCTAATTCAGTTTAATACACAACACAAACACACAACTGGCACATAGTTCAATACACAACTCAAATACACACCCATAAATTAGTTAAATACACAACGCAAACACACATCTCTAATTCAGTTCAATACACAACACAAACACACAACTGGCACATAGTTCAATACACAACTCAAATACACACCCATAAATTAGTTAAATACACAACGCAAACACACATCTCTAATTCAGTTCAATACACAATACAAACACACATCTCTAATTCAGTTCAATTTACAACACAAACACACAACTGGCACATAGTTTAATACACAACTCAAATACACACACATAATTTAGTTCAATACACAACTCAAACACACAACTCTAATTTTTGCAACACACAACTCAAAGAAACAACACCAATATAATTCAGTGCACAACACAAACACACATCTCTAAATTAGTTCAATACACAACACAAACACACAACTGGCACATAGTTTAATACACAACTCAAATACACACCCATAATTCAGTTCAATACATAACTCAAACACACAACTCTAATTCATTGCAATACACAACTCAAATACACACCCATAATTTAGTTCAATACATAACTCAAACACACAACTCTAATTCATTTCAATACACAACTCAAATACACACCCATAATTTAGTTCAATACACAACCCAAACACACATCTCTAATTCATTTCAATACACAACTCAAATACACACCCATAAATTAGTTAAATACACAACTCAAACACACATCTCTAATTTAGTTCAATACACAATACAAACACACATCTCTAATCCAGTTCAATTAACAACAGAAACACACAACTGGAACATATTTTAATTCACAACTCAAATACACACCCATAATTCAGTTCAATACACAACTCAAACACACAACTCTAATTCATTTCAATACACAACTCAAAGAAACAACTTCAATATAATTCAGTGCACAACACAAACACACATCTCTAATTCAGTTCAATACACAACACAAACACACAACTGACACATAGTTTAATACACAACTCAAACACACATCTCTAATTCAGGTTAATACACAATACAACACACATCTCTAATTCAGTTCAATTTACAACACAAACACACAACTGGCACATAGTTTAATACACAACTCAAATACACAGCCATAATTCAGTTCAGTACACGACACAAACACACAACTGGCACATAGTTCAATACACAACTCAAACACACAACTCTAATTCATTGCAATACACAACTCAAATACACACCCATAAATTAGTTAAATACACAACTCAAACACATCTCTAATTCAGTTCAATTTACAACACAAACACACAACTGGCACATAGTTTAATACACAACTTAAATGCACACCCATAATTCAGTTCAATACACAACTCAAACACACAACTTTAATTCATTTCAATACACAACTCAAAGAAACAACTCCAATATAATTCAGAGCACAACACAAACACACATCTCTAAATTATTTCAATACACAACACAAACACACTACTGGCAAATAGTTCAATACACAACTCAAATACACACCCATAAATTAGTTAAATACACAACTTAAACACACAACTCTAATTCATTGCAATACACAACTCAAAGTAACAACTGGCACATAGTTCAATTCACAACTCAAATACACACCCATAAATTAGTTTAATACACAACTCAAACACACATCTCTAATTTAGTTCAATACACAACACAAACACACTACTGGCACATAGTTTGCTGTGACAGAAAGCTAAAATCAAATATATTTAAATTTAAGTCTTTAAATATATATTGCATTGTTTTATTTGTTTTGTTTGATGCACGTATTGTTGAGTAAACCAGATAATCACGCTGGCTTGCGAGCCAATCCAACAGACGTTCAGCATTGACCCACGTCTTACTTCTGCACAAGCTTCTGTTTTCATAATTCTAATCATTTAGCAGTTCATTACTGACATCTACAGAAAATTGAAGGTAATCATTTTTCAAATCATATATTTGATCCACAGATAATAGATCCATTCTTGCTCAGATTCATTGTTCCCTAAACCCTGTACCTTGATCATTAAACACTGTTACCGAGTAAACATCATACAGATATTTGTAGTGCAGGAGAGCAGCATGCAGATGAGTCTGACTGATAGGAAATACGCCGTTACTGCAGCGGTAATAAAGCTTGATTATGTTCTAATGCTCCAGCCCATATGGATGAGAGTCTCCATCGGCAGAACAGTCGAGAGATGTGAATAGGTCCAAACAGCTGTTGGTGACACACACGCGCACACATGCACACACACACAAGGTAGGTTTGTTCTCAAACACCTGGTCCCTGTATGACAATGATCTCATTTGGAGAAAATCTGTGGAGTAATATGACATCAGATGAACATTATGCTTCTTAATAACCAGATTTTAATGCTCCAGCGTCCCACAGCTCTACATCGGCTCTGCATCATACGGACATATCACCTCATCTGTTACTACCACGAGCCTCCAGAACCCAGTCAGGGGGGAGTCGGTCATTCCTTTGAGACACAAAGAACCATTCATGTTGATGCATCCGTCAATCAGGGATTCAAACAAGTCTTTGGGTTTTAAGTAGAAAGTCTAAAGTCTAGACACTGTATCCGCAAATAAGGTGTGTTTGAGTTGTCTTTCCGGGACTTGTGTGGTTGATTTATTTGTTGGATTGTTTGGGAGTTCAAGAGTTTAAAATGTAAGTTTGTTTATTGTCAGAATATGTGGATCTTGTGTGTTTGTTGTGTGTTGAACAGTATAGGAATTGTGCGTTTGAGTTTTGTTTTTGAGTGTTTTCCAATTGTGTGTGCGTTGTGGACAGTTCTGTTGTTTGAGTTGTGTGTTTGACAGTATGTAAGTTTAACTATAGTTTAAGTCGTGTGCCGGATGGTATTAAAATGTCCGTTCTGTTATGTGTTGGACAGTGTGAGTGTTTCGGGTTTGAGTTGTGTGTTGAACAGTATAGGGATTGTATATTTTTTGTTCTGTATTTGAGCACTGTTTGAGTTGCATGGTTTGAGTTGTGTGTGAGTTTCGGACAGTATAAGAGTTGTGGGTATGAGTTGTCTGTTGAAAAGTATGGAAGTTGTGTGTTGGATAGTAGGTTTGTGTTTGAATTGTTCATTGGAAAATATTGGAGTTGTGTGTTTAAGTTGTGTGTTGGAAAGTATGAGTGTTGTGTGGTTTGAGCTTTGTGTTGGATAGTCTAGTTTGAGTTGTGTGTTGGACAGTATATAAATTGTGTATTTAAGTGTTTTACTTTGCGCACAGTTTAAGTCATATGGTTTGAGTTTTGTGTGAGTTGTGTGTTGGACAGTATTAATTCAAAATTTATTTGAAACATAGACAGTCATACACAGTAAGATATACAATGAAATGTAAGGGAGTTGTGGGTTTAAGTCGTATGTTGGAAACTATATGGGGGTTGTATGGTTTGAGTTGTGTGTTTGACAGTATGGGAGTTGTGGATTCGGTGGGGGGGGGTGTCTGACAGTATCAAAATGTTAGTTTTGTTACATGTTAGATAGTGTGTGTGTTCTGGCTTTGAGTTGTATATTTGAGTTGTTAAACAGTATAGGAATTGTCTATTTGAGTTGGTAGTATGTTTTGCATTGGGCACTGTTTGAATTGCATAGTTTGAATTGTGTGTGAGTTGTGTGTTGGACAGTATGAGGTTTTTACAGTTTGAATTGTGTGTTGGACAGTATGGAAGTCGTGTGTTTAAGTTGAACAGTACAGGAGTTGTATGATTTGAATTATATGTTGGAAAATATTGGAGTTGTGTTTAAGTTGTGTGTTAGAAAGGATAAGTGTTGTGTGGTTTGAGCTTTGTGTTGGATAATATAGGAATTGTGTATTTGAATTCTGTGTTTGAGTGTTTTTCATTGGGCACTGTTTCAGTTGTATGGTTTGAGTTGTGTATAAGTTGTGTGTTGGACAGTATGGGAGTTTTAAGGTTTGAGTTGTGTGTTAGATAGTACCAGAATTATGTGTTTAAGTTGTGTGTAGGGTGTATGAATTGTGTATTGGTCTTCCTGTGAGTTTTGAGTTTTGTATTGACTGCATGGGAGTTTACGTTGTGTGTTTGAGTTGTGTGATGGACTTTATGGGAATAATGTGTATGAGTTCTTATCTGCTCAAATTTTGAGTTGTATATTTGAGTTGTGTGTCGCACAGTGTGGGAGTTGTGTGTTTCAGTTGTTTCTATATGAGTTGTATGTTTCGAGTATTATGTTTTTTGTGTTGGGATGTGATACGGCACATTGTGTTAGTGTCTACCCCTTAAACGGAAGACTATTGTTTCGGCTCCACCCACTGAGATCACGGTCTGGAGGGTAACCGTGTCCGGAGGCCAAGAATCAGCTGCATTAATAATTAGGATAAATTATCATAACGAATGATAATACTGATCGCCTCCCAGAACCGCGGCCTTTAAGCGAAGCTGCCCGGAGGAAGTGATCTCATTTCCTCATGGCCGATGAGGTCATGTGTCCTGTTAGTACTAACACAATCGGTCATCATCATAATCCTCGGGCTTTCTCTCTCTCTCTCTCTCTCTCTCTCTCTCTCTGTCGCTCCTCAGGGTCCTCACCCATCTGTGCTCCGGTGCCGTGACATTTCCAGTCTCTCATCAGCAAATGTCAATTTGTGTGTATGTGTAATAGATGTGTTCTCACTCCATCTGTATCACTGTATACGCACGCGTGTGTGTTCAGGGTTAACTAGCTGTCACACGAAAGTTGTCAACAGTAAGCCCCGCCCCTTACGCGCCACCTTAATGTTTTAGCGGAAACGTTCTTGCTGATCAGCTTCGTGTTCTTGTAATTTAGCGAGCATGAAAATGAATGTCAGCGTAATGAATGGAAGGTGATGTGTGTGTCCTGGGGAAAAAAAAAGAGATAAAAAATAAATAAACATACTGAGGATTGAAATGCAAATGTAAAAGGAGGTAGAGGTGATGAGATAAGAGAAATTGAAGAAACAGGGAGGAAATGATGGGCGCTAGTTTATTAATGCAGGGTTCGGAGAAAACGCGGAACAAACAAACAAAAAAACAAAGCACGCAAACGTTTCTGTTTAAAAGAAGAGAAACACGGGATCAGCATAATAAACGACAGGCGCAGCAGTCAGTGAATTTGCCTAATAATTCCCGCTGATGTGTTTTGACCCGCTGAGGCTTTTTAATGATAAAAGCACTACCTGTTTAACCTCGGTGACCTTGATGTGAAAATTGCCGGCTATGAGGTGAATAAATGAATATAAATTCGGATACATATTTGTCTGTGTTTTTCATTCATTATCTTTTCAGCAGGTATGTTTTTTTTTTCACTGCCTCTCTCTTTCTCTTTCTATCTCTCTCTCTCTCTGCGTCCTTTTTACTCCGTCTCTTAGACTAATACGTCCAAACAGAGCAGGATGTACAACATTTGTTTACGAAAACAAGAAATCTGCGTGCGAGCGCCAGTAATCCTGCTCACGGATTAAACCATTGTTCTGTCATCTCTATGACACCGTATCCACATCTGCTAATCTACAATTCAGAAGGATAAACAAACTTTGCACCAGCGCACGTCCCGAATCGTCTTCTTCGGCTTGTCCGAAAGCAATTTTCCGGTTATTGCATGAACGGTGCTGTTGAAAAGCTGTGAAAAAACATGTTACTTCCTGTTTTCGCTTATGTTACAGCAGCTGCAAAAAATCAAACATCATCTGAGTTTTGTTTTCTCCTTTGTGTTAAGGTTACGACGAAAAAGCACAAAGTTACAGCATTTGGCAGACACACATTTATCTAAGTTTAAAATAGAATCTAAGTAGTTGAAGGTTAAGGGCCTTGCTCAAGGGCCCAATGGTGGCAACTTAGTGGTGCTTGAACCTGGGACCTTCTGATCAGTAGTCTAGTGCCTTAACCACTGAGCTTTACCCCTGGGCAAATTGGTGGTAAAGCGGTTAGCACTGTGGCGTCACTCCTCCTGGGTTGAGGGTTCGAGTCCAGAATTCAGGTCTGTGTGTGTGGAGTTTGCTTGCTTTCCTCATGCTTGGTAGGTTTCCTCCAATTGCTCCTTGGATAGATTAGGCAAATTGCCCGTAGTGTGTGAGTGCTTGTGCCCTGTGAGATCTGGCAGCACGTCCAGGGTTTACCCCACCTCATGCCCTGAGTGAGAGTTACGAAGCCCTGACACTGGAGGCTCCTTCCATCAGTGTTAAACAAACATAATTTCTTTTACTACATCAGCACTTACACTCATTTATTTAACTCATTTATGAGGAGCCACACAATTCCCTGCTCAAGTTGTTACTATGGAAACAAATGCACGTACATACATACCTTAGCTTAACCCAAACTTTGTTTAAATCCTAATCGGATAAGAGGGGCACATCCTGAAACTTCTAGCTCCCGAAGTCTAATTTCCATCGCTAATGCATGAACTGATTGTAATGCCCAGTGATGGTGCCGGATGAGGGATGATGGAGGCTGAACCGCAGTGACAGGGCCGGCGAATGGCATTAAAAATGAGGCGGTCGCCTTAATAATTAAACACTTTCTCCCCTTTTCCGAGAGATCAATCGACGACTTTCAGATGGGCCTCACACCGTTTGACCTACAAAGATCCTGCTCTGCATGTCGGAGTTTTTAAACTGGTCTTAGAGAAATGTATGACAATGCTGGCACGGTTTAAAACCAAAGACTTAACTTGTCTTGCTGGAACTATTACATTAACGGCGAGAAGTTTATTTTGTACCTATTGCGTAATATAAGAGCGTGATCCTGTTGAGCGCTCGACCCTGATTGGTCAGAGGGTGCCGATTCGTGTTCTTTAACAGCAGCAACGCAAGCTCAGATTTATATTAATAAAAATGATTTAATAACCGTCATAATGATGCTTGATATTTCAATATTTTAACTGTCACATACACGGTCATACACAGTACGATATGCAGTGAAATGCTTAAACGACTGCCCATGACCTTAAAAAACAAGATTATCAATATAAAAATAAATTATGGAATAAAAAAAAAAAGAAAAACTTATTTATAGAAAATATAGCTATAGAAGATAAGAACAAAATATAAAATATAAGACAAATATAAGAAAAACCTAGCTGTACAAAAACACAATATAAAACAATTGTTATTTATCAAGGAAAAAAAAGTTTTACAAAAAGTTTTACAAAAAGAGTCTCCAGGGTTAAGGAACTTGTAACTGCAGATTTTTAATGTAATGCTTTAATTAAAGTATGCTATGTGTTTTTAAACTAACCATTTAGATGTTTCCTCTTCCTCTGTGACCTCATATACTGTAGGAAGGGCCCACCCCTGGAGATTGAGGTATGAAAAACGCATTATTCTATAGTTATTTCAGCTGGTGCGTTAAGACGTACACACTTCAGTGTAGCAACAAGATCTGCGTTTAACTTTCTAAAGAAATAGTAACATATGGGACCTTTAATAATCATTGCTAGCACTATTCAAATTCTGTGGCAAGTATAATAGAGGGATGAACACCCTCCGGGATATGCTGTTATGGGAAATTCATCAACCTTTAGCTGGTTTTAGTAGCTCTAGTGCATTGCTGATTATTTTCCTCTAACAGCATGTGACCTATTTAGTCAAGAGACTCAGCTCAGCGGTCAAAGTGAGCACGGGGATTATTTTAAATGTATTATACATTTTTATAAAATATAACTTTTAGTCGTATTAGCAACCCTCTCTTGTGTTTTTTATAAAAAAAAATTGTATTTTGGACCTCACCAAGTGAATTCTGAGCTGTGATGTTAGTCTGACGGAAACGGTTTTAGCCGCGCGGATCGCTGCTCCTGATGCTAATTCTGTGTAAAAACATCAAACGGCCGCGTGATCAAAGGTCATCGCTCTGTCTTTTGCGTTCGTGTAGGTGTTTGATGGCGATTTTCTTTTTCCCGTTTCATCTCCAGCCGCGTTCGTGAGGAGCCGCGAGGGGCTGCACATGTCGAGATCGCTAACACTCTCTCGCTCTCTCTCACACACATACTCTCACACACACACTCTCTCTCTCTTTATGGTGGCTCGTGAGTGGGTGTTTTTTTTTTTTTTTACTGTTTTCTTTTTAATGAGACTGTTATTATGGACGTAGCGCATCGCATTAAGGGATGCGATTACACGCCTCAAAATGAACAACGTTACAACAACACTGAGTTTTTAATTTAACGTGTGTAATTTACATCCGTCTGGAGTTAAACATTAATACCATCGCGTGTGGGTGTGATGTATTCCGGCACGATCGTTACATAATCATTACATTTATATAATGGCGTAGTTTATAGCAGATCCGGCTGATCCGAGATGAACGTTTTTAAGAAGAACTTTCAATGTTCCGTGTCATTTACTTATCACGTTCACCCCCCCCCCTCTCTTTCTGTACACACGCATGAATTAACACACAGTAACACACTCCCTGCTTCATTGACACACAATACACCTACACAGCAGGACCAAGAGTTAGTGTTAGAATTTTAACTCTACCACATTAGCATCTGTTTTAGTTCAGTTCAAGCTGTTTAGCATCACTATCTATGCAAACATGGTACCTGTATATCCAGAGCCAGATGTCGTTATTGGATGTAGGTCAGGACGAGTGTGTGTGTGTGTGTGTGTGTGTGTGTGTGTGTTTTAGTGGAGCTGTTGATGTGTATTAAATTTGATTTATTTATTTCGTATTTTAAATGAGGCGTGTTCGAGTCAAATCGTGACTTTTGATTGTGCGGAATAACAGAACACAGTTATGAGAATTAAAACTCCTTTTATTTCTCTATATAATCCCATCCTACACTAATGCACTTATCCCTGTGTATCACTAGTGCTTGGATCTCACTGCAGAGTGCTCTTTCTCTCTCTCTCTCTCTCTCTCTCTTTCTCTCTCTCTCTCTGTACCCAGCACGCACTCATCTTCTGAAAATGCAGGTATTGGTGAATGATTTATAAAAAAAATTCACCATTCAAAAGTTTTACTGCGGCTAAGAGTCTCATCATCGTACTGTTCTTCTGTAAAAGTCAATCACTAAATAAATATACAGATAGACAGAGATAAATACAGTAGATAGATAGATAGATAGATAGATAGATAGATAGATAGATAGATAGATGAGTGGGTGGATGGATGGATAGATAGATAGATAGATACATACATACATACATACATACATACATACATACATACATACTGTAGATAGATAGATAGATAGATAGATAGATAGATAGATAGATAGATGGGTGGATGGATGGATGAATAGATGGATGGATAGATAGATAGATAGATAGATACATACATACATACATACATACATACTGTAGATAGATAGATAGATAGATAGATAGGTGGGTGGGTGGATGGATGGATGGATGGATGGATGGATAGATAGATAGATAGATAGATAGATAGATAGATAGATAGATAGATACATACATACATACATACATACATACTGTAGATAGATAGATAGATAGATAGATAGATAGATAGATAGATAGTGAGATAGATAGATAGATAGGTGGATAGATAGATACATACATACATACATACATACATACATACTATAGATAGATAGATAGATAGGTGGATGGATGGATGGATGGATGGATGGATAGATACATACATACATACATACATACATACTGTAGATAGATAGATGGATGGATAGATAGATAGATAGAGATAGTTATACATAGTTAGATCTAAATTATTTAAAATAAATCAAAGACTCTCAGTTTTGATGAATGTTACTCTGCTTAAAATTGCAGCTACACAAACCGTCCACCTCATCAGTTAACTCCACCCCCTTTGTAAGAAGAGTAAAAGGGTGTGGCAGAGGTCTTTTGATCAGACGTCTCAAAGGTAGCAGGTAGACTCAAGATGGGATAAATAGACAAACTAATCAGGGTTAAAACACATAAATTCGGGTTAATATAATGGGGTACAGCATCAGTGACCAGACAGGTGGAAAGACGGGAAATAAAACGGAAACACAGAGCAAAAGGCGTAACTTGGGCTCGCAGGAGGAACTCGCCATGCATTTGAGCTGCTCGTGCAGTGAGATCTCTCTGTACTTACATACTGCAAACTGATTGGGTGCAAATGTTAAGATATAATAAGACTTAAGATGAACACGTTAAGTCACGTTTTGTAAGCTTCCTAAAAGTTTCTTAAAAGCTCTTTCAGGAGGAGTTTTAAACCTACACCAACCTATACCAGACTGCTCATTGAACTGAATTCCCCTGAAAGATTAAACCTCAATTAATCCTGAATTCAGGATTGGGTTTAAGTTCCTGATGAGTTACAGGTAAGAGTAGATATTCGCTCTGTGTTACCTTCTGATGTATTCAACACTCTGAAACATTTAACATAGGCAACAAATTCGTACAGGAATATTGAAGCTTAATGTATAATATCTGGATCAAACATGTTGAGTGTGCAGCGCTCCTCAGAGCTTGTGTGTGTGTGTGTGTGTGTGTGTGTGTAAAGTGTTCAGAAGCTCCAGCACTTCTGCAGGGCTTTTCTTCCACTGCTAGATGGCAATGTTGCTCTACCGCAGAGCTTTGTGCTGAAAATGATTCATTCTACAGCAATCTACAGTCTCCGTGTGTGTGTGTGTGTGTGTGTGTGTGCTGTTGTTGTACTATGAAGCCATGCTGCATAGTCAAATTGCCAGTGTGTTTGATCAGGCAGCTAAATGCGACTCAAATAAGCAGAGTTCATTCAACACTGCATGTTTTGTTTTTTGTTTTTTTTTGCTTTTCTTACTGCGCATATTTTCTTTAACAGGTTTAGAGAATCGACAGTCGTCGTGCTCATGTTAGTTCGGGTAAACACCGACAGCAGATTTGTGCTGCTGAACAGGCAGGAATTATGCTTCATGAGGTCTCCTAAGCAAAGTCTCATAAAATGTTTAATATCTTTATATACAGTATAGATAAAATCTTATATATATATATATATATATATATATATATATATATATATATATTCTCCAGCGCTGTAATCCAATTTAATTTGAAATCCTGACTTCTGAGAGTAAAAATGCCATTTCAGATGCGTTTCACACACTTAACACAATGTTAATTAACAATAATTAATTAAATTATAATTTTTGTTAATTGACTAAAATAATTGGCAGCAATATTCAAGAGTTTAATGTTGGTTTGAATTTAAGGTGTAAACTTTTTTAACAAATTCCTTATTTAACTTATTGATTTAGAGTATTTATCCTGTTGAGTTAAAATTTACAAAGTGTTTAATTATGTAAATAATATATATATATATATATATATATATATATATATATATATATATATACAGGACAACATGTACTTTATTACATGTGAAAATGTAAGCAAATCTTTACATTTCAACCATTTTCCTCAAACAGCCGGGTAAGGAATGAATCCTCCCTTCTGGAGGAAGTCGTTTGGGATATTGGTGAGAACCTTCTGAACCCACGCCTCCAAGTCTTCCAGTGTGTGAGGCTTTCTGCTGTACACCTCCTCCTTTGCATACACTCACAGGAAACTGGCGTTAATGCACTGGAGTGAGATCATGACATCTTGGAGGCCATTCATGAGGTCGGCGTCCTCCCAGCCAACGTCCTGGAGAATGCTGGTCTAAGCACACACATACAGTGGGAGCAAAATGAGGTGGTGCACCGTGGGGTGGTGCTCCAGTGACACTACGCGTTCTGTAGCTAGTAAATATTGCCTAGTTTATTTTTTTTTACCCACCCTGTAAAAACCCATATAATATATGTTTTTTAAAATATATTCTATACAGTATATTATATATTTTGCATATATTATTTACATCATCAATTTTTTTTTATCTTAATTCAATTATAATTAGCCATGTAATGATCCATTATTTTAAACGATTCATTTCCTCCTGATATCTTCGCTCTGAATATGAGATGAGATGATTCTCGATGTTGATCTGATATTATTATTTTAATGTGCTCCTAATGATCAGGCTGGTTCTCTGTAAGAGTGTATTTTTTTAAATGTTTTTTTCCCAAACGTTTATATGCAAGACATTAATGCATAGAGTTTCAGGCATCAGAGCATCAGATAGATGCATAAATAATTATATTCTGACAAATACTTTTGTAAATGTTTCAGGGCTTATGTGTGTATCTATAATATATATTCTGTAATTATACAGTTCTCTGTTTGCTAAGGTTTTGGCGAACGTTGTGAAATTCTCCACGCGTTGTTGCCACTCAGGAAACTTCACAGGACACCAGCGCCCCGAGGTGTGAACTGAAACCCAGTGACTGATGAATGACTCGAAACCCCCCACAGACGCGTCCTTTGTATTTCTGCTTGGTGTGTCTGGGTGTGTCTGGCTCTAAAGTCTCATCCTGCGCTGGAAAAGCTGGAGGGAAAGCGCGATGGAGTTCAATCGGGTTTTCTCCGCGGCCTGACCCGATCCTTCACGACACACTGCTGCTATCCGGTCGGCCTCTTCTTCTGAGATATTAGGGGGGGAAAAAAGAAGAAGAAGAACCAGAAGAAAAAAAAAACTTGTACAGCTCTTGTAATGCGCAGCCTAAAAGCTGTCTCTCAGACACACGCTCTTTCATTGCGCTCCAGGTCAGAGACTCCGCCACACAAAGCCTGTGTCATTAGTATTCCTGCCATGGTGCTGGAGCAGACAGCAGCAACGCTCCGGCTTCTACAGATCCGCTCTCTTTCACCCAAACACATCCTCCATACACACACTGATAGGCTTATTTAACAATGATGTATGGCTGTAGGGATGAAAACAGAAAAGCACAACGCCTTTATCTGAGCATACAATACCTCTTCTGACTCAAGCTGTTTTCTGCTTTAGCATTCTGGACTTGAAAAAAAAACAAAAAAAAAAAAGTCAAAGCGTCTTTTTAGTTAAGCGCACAGAGGCGCGAGCGCACACCCACTGGGGCTGAAATGCAAACGAGCCGCCCTCCCGCACACTGTTGTCATGTTGTCAGAGCGACTGACCTTTAACTAAATGACTGCGTCTCGACACGTTACGCCACATTGGGTGGCTTCGCTTCAGCACGTAACGCCGTAGGATGAACACTCGAGCGTCCGTGTTTTCAGCATCTCAGGAAGATTTTTTCGTCCGCCAGAGCTGAATGATTGCTGATTTATTTGCTGACTTCAGATCAGACTTGGTCAAGCGAACAACATGTAAGCTGAACATTACAGTCCTCGCCCTATCAATCAATCAATCAATCAATCAATCAATCAATGGCATAATCAGATAGTATGTGCATTGCCATGATAGAGTGATTTAAATGAAATTTAGATTTACATCATTACATCATAAGCTGATCATCTAACCCAGGCGTATCACAATAGCTGGTCAGAGTATACACGTACGGTTTAGCCAATTAGCCCAACCTTCATGTCTTTGAACTGTGGGAGGAAACCAGAGAACCTGGAGGAAGCATGCCCACCAAGCATGGCAACACTATGCAAATTTTAAAATAATCAAAAGACAAATAAATAAATAAACTTCTTCATGTATATCTTGATTGACATATGTCTCGCACAATCAGCAGTAAGAATTTTATTCACAAATTATACCTACCTTTCCGGTTTGTCTGAATTGTCTTTGTGTTTTCCGTTTGGTTATTTTGTTTTTGGATTTATTTTATTTTCTGTTTTGTTATTTTGTTTTCGTTTTTTTTTTTTTTTTTGGCTTCTCAGCCATCATATCATAGACATAAAACTATTACTCTATTCACACAAACATGCACATAGGGAAAGACGTCCATGCGTTACATCATACTAATCTGGTAGCTGTTAATCTTCCATTAGTGGTGAGATACATGAAGTTTGATCCTGAGCTTGTCTGGGTTTGTCTGTGAGCTTCTCTCAATCTTCTCCTCATGTCTTCATAGGATTCCTCCTACCTCTGACAAACAGCCTAGTTACTGGCTTACTATGGACGAATAAATGATTAACAGCTTCGTATGTTAAATCAAGTTTTAACTTAAGAATTCTTATATTAATTAAATGTGTGTAAGTCAAGACACAATGTTTTTTTCATGTTTGGTGGATTTTTCTTTAAAATTGACAAACCTAAATTAAGAACTGAATTTCTTAATTATATTAAGAAATTATATTAAGAAATTGACACATATATTTACACATATTACATAAATATTACATATTTATGTAATATGTGTAAATATAACTTAAATACAAGTTTTAAAATACAAGTTTAAAAAAAAAGCTAAAAAAATCATTAAGGCTGCTAACATTTTCTGCAGTTTGAATTTTTATCTTAATTATAATTATACATATTATATATACATATTATATATATATATATATATATATATATATATATATATATATATATATATATGGGTAATTTTTCAAGTATTTTTCGAGTATAAGACTATTTACCTAAACAGAATTTTATCATATTATAATCCATAATTAATTAAAATAATTGTCCTGTATTCCTTAGAATTATTTATTCAAATTTGATTAATCTGTGCTTTATTCTGGTTAGACTTGGCAGCGAGGGTATTTGAAATAAAATGTTAATTTCAGATTTAGACAACAGTTCATACAGACTAATACAAATAGAAACAGAAACTTCAAATATTTACATAAGGTTAAATCTTTTTAATTTTCCTTCAGATCCAACATTAATTTATTTTCCTCTTCTATCTAAATCCGTGTCGTTTTATCGTATTTTGGGATACGCTGGATTCGGTCCTGAACTGGTCTCATGATCAATAACAGAAACTGTCCAATAAACTCAAGGCAGGACACCTACAAAAGAAAAGAAAATGGTGTCCTCTGCTCCTCATATCCAATTACAAATAAGTAAAATCTATCCTTTTTCATTGTGACCTTTTTCTCATGTTTCAAGGACACAGAGGAGGTCACGGCTTTGCTGAAGTGACCACACATCTCTGTCCAGAGTGTGATCCCGACCCGGAACAGTCTGACCTGAAACAGGACCTGCCCACTGGACACACAGCAAGAGAATCAATCATAATGTAATACTCAGGTTCTACAGAGAAACCGTTTACGACTGTAGAATTATATTACTGGCGCTATAAGTATGTACACGCTACAACTAAAAGGATTAATCTAAATCTCTTAAAGGTTCTTTAGTTTTTACTTTTGTCAGAGTGAACATTGTTTAAATGAAAACTACAGAAAAATATTCTTTAGACTGAACCCAGTTCTCGAGGAACCCAAAATGATCTTTAATGCCTTTGCTGTAAATATCTTTTTCTTCAGCCTTCATTTAACTTCCAAAGACCAAACTCTACTATCTACTTCTCTTTATTAGCACCTGATAACTACTCTTAATCATTGTCTTCAAAGGGGACGTAGTTTGGCAAAATAATTATTTCTAATGTTTCTCATAAGAGCATCATACATAGATAAATAGACAGTGTAGTTTGGGGAAAACATCAGGTCCTGATGATTATGATGGTGGCTGGATGTCTGGGCGGATACATGGAGGGATGGATAAATAGATGGATAGATGTGTGGATGGATGGATGGATGGATGGATGGATGGATGGATATAAATGTGGAAAGATACATAAATGGATTGATGGATGAATGTATGGATTAATTGAGGGATGGATGCATGGATGGACTGATGGATGCAGGGAAGCATGCATGGAAGGATGCATGGAAGTATAGATAAATAGATGGATGAATAAATAGATTGATGGATGCTTGGATGGACATGATGTGTGAATGAATGAATAGATGGATGGATGCTTGGATGAATTAACTTCTAGATGAATGAAAGGATAATGGATGGATGGATGAATGGATGAATAAATTGATGGATGGATGGACCAATGGATGGATTGATGGCTGCATGAATGGATGGAGGAACAGATGGATGGATTGATGGCTGCATGGATGGACGAATGTATAGATGGACATTTTGTATTGATCCCGAAGAAAAGCATCTAAACAAACAACATGAACGTTCTTCCCCAAGACATCACATGGCTTTTTTTTTTGGCCAAAGATAATTAAAACCTAAATGATGTGCCACCACGACATGGCAGGAAAAAAGTTTTTGAGCCATCTTTGATTGCATCTGTGTGGTACATTTTATGGAATAGTCTTTGCAGGGACAAGTGAAAAGAAGAAGAAAAGAAATAAAATCCTTGCTCTACCGGGAGCCCAGAATTCTTGCGGTGCAATCGGATTTGCTGATGGATCTCCTGCTTGAGCTTTCACACATGGATGCTCCGTTCTCTGCATGGGGGATTCGACTCTTTCTAATCCGAGTCGTGCTATTAGCATACTGGTGCTCAAGGCATGGGGGGGTCTCACACCACTCTCCCTCCCACCACCAAGCCATTCAACCATGCACCAGAGCCACGGGCTACGGAACTCAGAGAAAGAAGGAAAAGTGGGCCTGTGGTCGCATATTCCTTTTTTTTACCAATTAAAGAGAAGCTAAATAAAGCAGGAGTTTGTAAAAACTGAATCCATCAGCCTGGACATGTGGAACAAATGAGTCGCCCTCTCAGCAGGAGCCATCGCTCCCTTTATTTGTTCGCATTTTTTTTTAAACCTGAAGGGTAAATGCAGAAACGGTCACTGTACTTAATGATGCATCCCTGAAGTTTTTAAAAGAGCAAGAGATTAAAGGCAAAGCTTTAAGATGTCCTTTAAAGCTCAGCATGAAGTCGCATTTAAACGTTCAGTAAAATCACATGCAACCATCCTGCACCCGAATAGACGCTGTGAGCGTGTTAATTCATCTCAAACTTATGGGTTCTGTAAGTGGTTTATGTGATTAGGTTACATTAAATTAGATTAGACTGAGCTTTATTGATCACCCAAAGGAAATCATGTGTTGCAAAGAAGATTGAGTGAGTCTTACAACTTAGAAGGCCTGACTGTGTGGAATGAAACTGTACAGAAGTTGGTACATGAAGATACAGGAAAGTAATCAAAAATACAGTATGATGAAGCTTGGATGCTGTCAACGCATTTAGTTGCAGTTGATTATTTGCCATTATGTCTTATAGATAATTGGGTGTGGTTTTAAGTCTTTATTATTTATAAACTTGCTTGATGGTCCATCCATCCATCCATCCATCCATTCATGGATTTATCTACAACTCTTTTTCCAATTAAGGGGCACAGTGAGAAGAGAAAAAGTGGAGATGCCTAGACAACCCTGTCTCCAGCAACTTCCTCCAGCTCCTACCAGGGAACCACTAACCGCTCCCAGGCTGGCCGAGAGATATAATCCCTCCAGTGTGTGCTGGGTCGTACCCGAGAACTCTGTTCTGTGCCTGGTACACCTCCAATGGAAGTTGACCAGGGGACATACCGGACGTCCCTGCTTCCGGGATTGAAAAATGGTTATAGCTTTATGGTGTATAGTATAATTATTAACATACAGGCTTAACCTGCTGCCATTAAAAAAAGAACAAGAGAATTGAAAAATATCAACCCTTTTTTTAGCAGAAACACACTCTCCAGACCATCTGTTCACTCCCTTCTTTAGTTCACCCCACAGGTTATCAATAGCGTTTTAGGACAGAGATGGCCCTGACACAAGTGTGATTCTGCGCTCTGATCATTGTCCGGTTGGACGACCCAACCCCGAGCCAGTTTTGGTTCCTTTGTCAAAGGTTAGATTTAAAATGTCCTGGTACTTCATGGAATCGATGATGCCATGTACAGTACTCTGACGTGGTTTCTTGGGCATTTGATGGGAAAGTAGCCTCACAACACCACAACAGAACCTCACAAAACCTCCACCTTCATCTATTTTACAGTTGGAATGAAGGTCTTTTCACTATAGTCATCATTCTTTTTATGCCAAACCAAATTCAAATGTTTACTGTCACAAAAACTTAATTTTTGTTTCATGAGACCATAGAACGCAATTCCAGTTAAAGGTATAGTAGTGTTTTGCAAATCCCAGGCACTTATGTTTGTGGCTACCTGACAGAATTTATTTTTTTTTTTTTTTGACATATCATCGGTCGGTATAGAGGTCGCGTTTGTTTTTATTTGGTTTTGGAGATTTGGTAACGCCAGTGGTTTACCTGTTCTTGTAAACCACCCACTTTGGTCATTGGTTTACTATCAATCCTCGCTTGACTTGGCGACATAAACTTGAATCCTTTTCCAGGCAAATTTGTGACACTTCCAGTTGACATCCATCTTTAAAATTTTTATGATTATTCTAACAGTAGAAATGAGCATTTTCAGGAGAGTAGCGATTTGCGTATAACCATTCCCTAACTGATGAAAGTTGACGCACTTCCCCGTTATTGCGTTCTCTTTTCATTCCTATGTTGATAGATGACTAAGGGAATTTGAGCTCTGTGTCACCTCATATTTGTACCCCACTTAATGAGGAAGTTTTGGATAACAGTTTAAATGTTCCTTCACACTCAAATCTACTAAAAAGATATACATTATGAATAGGAAGAATGCTTCAGTTGCATTGTGTCCACTATAATTTCCAGCGGTGTCAATATTTGCGGGAAGACTTTTTGTTTAAATTAATTCTTTCCTTATTTTTTAAAACATTTAATTCGATTAAAGGTTGGACTTTTTCCTTATGAGATTTTTTTCTAACAATTTTTATTTATCATTACAAGGGGTGCCAATAATTGTGCTCTTAGTTTCCCCCCCACACATTTTTGTTGGGTTCCAAAAACTCGAAGAAAAAAATAACTCAAAGACAGACAGGAAGTGTGAGCAGACAGGAAGTTACCCTAGAAGCACTTTGTGTTTTCTTATTCGACTACTTTGTTTTTATTGTCTTGGCCTAAAGACAGTAAAGTCCCCGGGGTTTAATTAACACTCACAGCAGTGTTAATTAATCTCTGTCCTGGAGGTCGGTGGTTTCTTTGCTTTAAGACTCTAATAAACCTGGTATTTAACTGGCGAATCGAATCTGGTGTTTTCTAGTAAAACAATTTACAGGAATTCAGACGCCCAGAACTGGAGCTGATGTCCACCTCATTCAGACGGATCGAATTTGAAATTTAAAAACCACACATTGATATAGAGAACATTTTGCTGAATTCTGGGACATGAAAATATAAGAAACAGATTCCCTGAACGGCCTGCTCTTCTTCCAGAAACGCTTAGTGACATCCCTGTGAAGAATCGTTGCATCATGTTGTCAGTTTTTGTGTCTTCATGTAAACAAAGTGAGAAATAATCATTGAGATAATTTGGCTCTGCGGACCAGGTGATCAAGGAGCTCGCAGAGAGAGTTTGAGACTCGCCGTTTGCTCAGTGACATGACTGATGAATGCAGGAACAGCAGATGTTCTAGTCCTCGCCCTCGCGACTCAGAACGGGGTTCGGAGGGGGGGGGGGGGGGGCTGGGGATGCTTTTGGAACACTTTTTAACATGAAGCAAGGAGTTCAGGTTGGTATTTACCGCTGCATCCTGTCGTGTGCCTATTCTGCCTCATCACAGGGGGTGGAGAGAGACTGGGAGACTGAATGTCTCATCTGAACATCTGCAGATGCTACACGCGGGATCCCGCAGGTCTATAACAACCCATTACCTCAAACACACACGTTTAAACGACAATTAGACCCCCTGCTTCACGTTCGCATGCCTTCCGTCCCGATTCTGCTGTAGTCATCTCTTCTGCATGTTAATGCTGGTGAATTTGCCGCTGTGCTCATACTCCAGAAGTAAGTAGTTCCCAGAATATCAAAATCTACAAAAGGGGGTAGGGCATTTTTATATTTAGCTCCAAAGCTTTGGAATAGCCTTCCAGACAGTGTTCGGGGCTCAGACACAGTTTAAAAGTAGACTTAATACGCATCTCTTTAATCTGGCATACACGTAACTCATCCCATAACTTCATACTCTAGTACATCTATCCTAAATGGCAACTACGCTAATTCTCTCCATCTGTTCTTTATTCTTCTACCCATCCCGAGGCATCTGGAGATTGTGCCAGCTTCAGTAGATAAAGGCCAACCCTGCGAGGATCCTGAGGCATCCAGAGAAGGACCAGCTCCAGCTGGATTCTGCTTTATGATGGTTGGAGCTACACATGCTGCTCCTGTGCTCCCAGTGACCCAGACCCCATCTGCCCTCTGCACCTACTGACTTCCTATGCTGAACTGGACTTTATGTTAATAAAGTTAAAAAACTTCTGTTATATTGAACTTTCAGCTGCATAACACACATGATGTTATATAATTTCTATCTGTTATTACCCAAATGAGGATGGGTTCCCTGTTCTGGTTCCTCTGGTTCCTCTGGTTTCTTTCTATTGCCATCTCAGGGAGTTTTTCCTTGCCCCTCTCGCCATCACCCTTGGCTTGCTCATCAGAGACATTTCATTTATCATTCATTCATTCATTCATCTCATTATTGTCTAGACACATTTTTCTCATACATACACACTTCCATAAATTTTCTTTTCATTTTTGTGAAGCTGCTTTGAGACAATGACCATTGTTAAAAGCGCTATATGAATAAAATTTATTTGAATTTAGTGCCCCTTGCACAGATATTCAGATATGCAACGTCTTAGGACAGAACGTAAAATAATGCTTTTTCGAAGGCCACCAGTGAGATCTCAGTCTCCGGATTGAAAATCTCTGGTCTCTTATTTGAAAATGGAAGTACTCATGCGCAAACCTGGCAATATTAATTAGTTTGAATACTTTATAGATGAATGGTCCAAGATCCTTTACATGTGTCTCTTGAACCTTTTTAGACATTACAGAAAAGGTTCATCGTGTTCTTTTTTTCAATTTTTTTCATCTGAATGACATTTCATCCATCCATCCAGGAACCTCTGTTGTCTAACTAGGGACCGTAGAGGCCTTTGGTGACAACCCATCAAGCATGGGGGTAACATGCAAACTTCATGTACACAGACTTGATGCGAGTATGACATGAACCCAAGACTTGCTGGTGCAAGTGCTAACCACTAAGGCACTGTGCCGCTATAAATGACCTTAGTTAAGACTAAAATAACATTTCTCGAACCACAAACAGAAACAGGCCTTTTATTCATTGATTAATTCCATATTTCTTTAAAAATACACCACATGCATGTTCTAAGTTAAAAGATTTACACTAAAGGTACACAAGATGCACTCTTGATCACCCACTCTAGCCAGAAATCAAATATTTATGCCTTTATTTCCAAGAATGCAGTTCAGGCATGACTGACTACTGCTTGTAGGGGTGCCAATAATTTTGAAACCTGGCATGTTGCTTAAACAGTATCTTCACGTTCAAAATATCAGTTATTAAATCTTATGCTTTAATACTAATATTTGCTCATTTTATTTTAGAAGGTGCCACAAATTCTGTAATCGAGCATGTTATTAGAGGATTGATCATCCAGTGCAGTAGAGACAGTATATCAGTAAACTCCAGAAAAGTTTTACTATAGTATGTATATGCATATGTAATATGTCATAATATGGAAGTATGTATAGTTTATTGTAATAGTTTATTATTTAACAATGTACATACAGTAGGGACCTGTATGGCAGATGCCTTAAATGACAAGTTGTGTTTTTGTCATATTCATTTCAGAAGAGATATGGTGTCCAGTTCATATGTGAAAATGATTCTTCGTTCTCCTAGAACCACTCTTACACCATCTGAGTACTGGAATATGGCCGTGCCTTCGGGAAGAAAAACTCCACAGATGTGATAATCTGGTCATCCACTGTCTCCAGAGACTTGTACAGTGGACACTATGCATGATGGGAGCATCGCTTCATGCGCTTACCTTCTTACCCTGACACGCCCATCACTCTGGAATAAGCTCAATCTGGACTCATCAAGTCAAATGACCCTTTTCCTTCACTCCAAAGTCCAATCTTTATACTCCCTAGCATTTTTTCTGATGAGTCCCACTAACAAGTGGTTTTCTTATGGACACACGGCTGTTTAGTCCCAATCCTGGGAGTTCTCATCTCTCTGTTAAGTCTCAGGTTTCAGGTGTTTGTGGTCTCCATTCATTTCTTCCACAGAGTCAACGATTCAGCATTAATGTACCAGGTTTTGATAATGCATTTAAGGCTTTTTAACCAAGTTCTAGCAATTTCAAATCTCTTAAGTTGTTTTCTGCAGGCCAATAATTTCACCCTCCTGAAATGGTGACCTGTTTATTTATTTATTTATTTATTTATTTTGGCCAGGCAATGTATTTGCATGTAAAGAGTATAACGTATTGTGGTTTAATTAATATATGATTGTAACGGTATGCAAATTGCTGTAGTTTAAAAGGAATAAAACACCTACAACTAAGTGTTCAAGTTGTTCTTATTTGCTTAACAAAAGGGTTTAGAATAAATCTAGCACAGCTTTATTTAATAGTTAAACATACCTCCTAATATCAGATTATTGAATCGAGAAATGTAAAACAAGAAAGGCTGTAAATCCTATCAGTGCTTTCCTTAAAACCTCAAAAAACTCCAAGACCTAAAGCAATTTTTGATACCAAAATTACCCAATGCAACAAGTGACACAGACAGATTACAGCCCATAACACGAAATTACACACAAACCCCTTTACTGTAAGAAATTGTGCGGATTCACATTGCTCCAGTTACCTTGGATTGTTTTTCCTTTTATTTATTTATTTTTCTTTTTTTTTGTTATGGTCATCTCTTCAAGCGCTAGACCACATGACCGAAGTTGGCATTTTGTGGCACCTTTTTCAACGCTGTGCTCACAAAATGCAATCCTGACCATGTCTCATGCACCTGTATCAGGAAATTGGTTTTCTATATGTCTAAAGAGCAGGTTTATAGGCAAGACATATGAGAAAGGGAAGCGCAGTGGAAGCTTTACTCCTTTCATTTCAGAGCAGCTCGGTGCAATTTCACAGCCTGAACGGATAAAAGAAAGCGAAATGGATTGTGTGGATTGCGGTTTTGTTTTATTGCACTCCTTTTAGTGTGTGTGTGTGTGTGTGTGTGTGTCATTTTACAATGTGAGAGTCATGGTAGAATAGGACCCATGACCCCCCCACCCCCACCAGCACACACCCCCAGTCTATGTAAGGCTGAAAGTGAGACTGACTCTGACTATTTACATTAGATTCACTAATTAATTCCTTTTTGTAGGTTTATTAGAAAGACAAATAAAATAAAGTAACACTTTATTCATCCTGTGTGGGAAATTGATGCTACCGAAATCAAGCATTTTAAAAAACATAAAATAATTTTAAAAATTCACACAAAACAGGATGGTTAAAAAAAAAAGAGATTAACAGTGTGGGTTGAATACACAGCACTGTTCATATTAGCATATAGCATACAGAAAAATCTATAAATATGCAGAAAGGCCAAACGCAGTGTAGGAGT
Organism: Clarias gariepinus; assembly: GCF_024256425.1. NCBI lineage: Eukaryota > Metazoa > Chordata > Actinopteri > Siluriformes > Clariidae > Clarias > Clarias gariepinus. The sequence goes on from NC_071122.1 coordinate 22,302,670, forward strand.
AGGAGGAACTGCGTACATGCTATAAACAGTGGAACATACAGTATATTTAATATTTCCCATATACACTAAGGCAATAATATTAAATCTTGAGCATCTTTCTTGGCTATAATAAATGAAAACATTACAAGGATACTTAGTATTATTTATGAAAGCGTGTGCTGATGTTTGTCTTTTAACAGTTTGAGCAACATCTGGAAGACTTCTGAACAGATGTTTTGGTCGTTCTTTCTTGCAGTCAGGGGTTTTACTAATGTATTCACCTGGGTTGACTACATTATATCGTGGCTGTTGCAAAACCTATTGTCAGTTCCATTATTAATAGTTTACATGATTGATTACTGAAATGTTGCTGTTGTCCAGCCTTCTTTTAAAAGCTTCCTAGTAGACAATATTCTGGGCTTATAATATGTTAAATGCTATTTATTTAAACCTAACAGCAGATATAGATGTGGAGCTACAACATTTTAGTCAGGGTCCAGTTTGTGAACGAAAATTCATACCAATGACATAAATACAGTACATGAGTGGACTTGGAGACAGAAAGGAAACTCAAAAAAACTTTATTTTTATATATATATATATAAATTAATACAACTACAATTTAGCATTTGGATTAGCACTAAGATTTGAAATATCATTATTAATGCTGTACTTTGAGTTAGCCAATGTGCGCCTTCTTAAGTCACACTTCAGGTGATTTACAACGTATACGTGTCCGTTTCCAGTATGGACAGGTCCACCGTCTACCTGGACAATTTTCACGAGAAAGGGGCTCTGAAAATGGCTTCAAAATCACATAATGTGAGTAAATAGTGCCATATTGACTTATTTATAAAGTTCCTGCATTTTCTTAAGACTTTTTTTTATGATAAATTGACCAACACCTAACAACACTGGAATTATTAATCATGTCAGGTATAAGGTGCTAAGTGGTACAATTAAAGTTTAGGTAAGAACAAATCTAGTTTAAATTGCTCATTCATTCAATTTCTTATACTGGGCAGGGCCACAGGGGATCGCATGGGGTGGTTTGGGGTTAAAGTTGGGAGTTCCTAAAACATGCAGTCATACACTTTGTGCCTTTGGGCTGTGGGGGAAAACCGAAGTACATGGAGGAAACCCACAAAGCATCAGGAGTTCATTCCACACACACACACACACACACACAGACCAGAGGCCAGATTCACACCCACAACCATGGAGGTGTCAAGTGACAGTCTAACCACTGAGAAGCTGTGTACCAATCCTATCTCCCCGCCTTAAATAAATACTCACTCACTCAGCAACTTTACCACTTTATCCTGTATACCGGGTCGTGGCGGGGGCTGGAGCCTATCCCAGGAGATGTAGTTAACAATGTAATTAACAATGAAAAAAACAACAACATTTAATTACCCATGAATAAGCCTATTATGTGCTTATTATTCACTAAAATTAACCTGTTTAACTGGTTTTAAAAACAGACAAGCCTCTTTTTTTATTTATTCTTTTTTTTACTTTGGCCTAACTAGTATAAGGCCAAGACACTTCATACACACCCATCAGCGTCCCATATTGTTTTCTGGACCTATATATCAACATTTCAGCCAAAATAACTCAGTCAGCCAAAATATACAGTGATAGTTTAAAGCTCTTCCTCTGGACATGTCGCTTTCATTTGTGGTTATAATGAAACATAAGACAAAACAAAACAAAACAAACAAAGAAAAAACAGGATCCAGCATGCTAGCTAAACAACTCATTGTAGATTAGCCAGAGAGCCAGCAGGTGGTAGCTAGTCGAGATAGCAGGCCAACTTGTTTTTGCCCATTAACTATGTTACTGAAACCAGGACTGTGACAAGGGTACGGCTAAAATCGTTTTTTTTTCCTACCAGGAAAATAATGATAATGATTTTCATAATAATTATAATAAATGATAATGAATGACATGTAAAAATCATAAAAAACAAAAAAACAAGTCTTTTCAACTGCACAAGCACATTTATTCTTCCATATTGCTCGAATTAAATAAAAATAACGAAATAATATTATTTAAAATACACAATAATATAAATAATATAATAAAAGTAATAAAAATAATAAATGTTCGATAGTTTTTTCATTAATATTAATAGAATTATATATATATATATATATATATATAAACCGTTTTAGTTTCCTTTTTTAATTAATAAACTATTACAATTTTAAAACATTTAATTTTCACTTAATCACTCAGGACAGTGTAATGAAGTCCCACGGCTGTTCATGATATCGCTTTTAATGCCCTATGAAAAAATGTGAACACGGCGCAATCTAATTGGTCAGCAAAATACGTTCCTGAGCGCTGATTGGCTGGTGCTTGTTTCCGGGGCGCTCAGATCGACCGGTGACGTTTTTCCCAGCTGCAGTGAGACGGACTGGGCGAGAATGGCTGCCGGTGGAGGTTAGAGTTACACGGTTTATTAATCTCTCTTCGACTGTTTAAAGTTTGTATGAAACAAATTATGATTTATATCTAACGTGCCACGCATTTGCTCCACCAGAGCGGTCATGTTCCGGTTTAAATGGATGTTGTTTCGAGTGTTTGTGTAGCCAGGGGGTGGGGGAAAGTACTGACTGATTAGCAACCGGCTAATCCAAGCTAGGCTGCTAGCGAAAAAAAAAAAAAAAAAAGCCTGGGCAGATAAGCGCTGTGGAACCAGCCACGTCCAAAAAAGCAGCAAAAACTCTAGTAATTATCGTTAGAATCGTTGTTTAGATTATTCTCTGGTATAATATTGAGTAAATTCGAGAGGTTTTTGGACTGTCTGTGTGCTTTGTAGAGAAATAAATGCGCTCGTGCGGCTGTAAAGGCTTGTCTTATTTTAAACGATTTTAACGACGTGTCATTGTGACGTCCTGGTAGAAAAACGACTTTAGCCGCATCCTAGTCACAGTCCTGGTTTCAGTAGTGTAGTAATTTGGTCTTCGTTAATCAGCAAAAACAAGTTATCCTGCTATTTCGGCTAGCTACCACCTGCTGGCAGTACGGCTAATCTACAATGAGTTGTTTAGCTAGCATGCTGGTTCCTGTTTTTTGTTTAATGAGTCAATATAACCACGAATTGAAGCGACATGTCCAGATTGAAGACATTTTAACTGTCACTGTATGTTGTTATTTTGACCGTAATGTTGATATATTGGTCCAGAAAACAACACAGGACACTGATGGGGGAGTATTAAATATGTCTTGGTTTAATACTAGTTTATAAATTTTTTGGGTTCAGCACCAGCATGATTTATCTTAAATTTAATTACCTGGAAAAGCGGTGGCCTGCAGATAATAGGCTTAAAAAAGGCTTGGTCTTTTTTAAAACTGGTTGAACCGGTTAATATTAATGAATAATAAGCACATAATTGGCTTATTCATTGTTAATTAAAGGTTAATCATCCCCAGTCCTAAGATCGGATGCGGGGTTGGATCCCTGAACGAGAATTCTACCTATTCTGAATGAGTTACTGTCCAGCGTTTAAATCGCATTGTGATGTTGATGAAAGCTGCATGTCGAGAAAAATCACAGAAACCAAATTCGGCAAACGATATAATTTGGATCAGAGTTTTGTATTGTTTTTGTAATTTTTGCTTGGACACGTGATTTACCTTTAGTACTTAGTATTTAAAATGAGTATAACGAATTCATGATGTGATCAAGTCAAAGCAGGAGTGAAAACTAATAAGTGAATACTCTTTAATTTCTCTGTATAATTCCCTGCTAGACTAATGCACTTATCTCAGAGTTTCACTAGTACTTGAATAACATCAAGCTAGAAAGTTTAATTTCTGGAACGCTGGCCTCCCAAGAGCTCCTTTAATGGCTCTTTTCTTTTTTTTTACGTTAAAAGAAAGGGCTATGAAAGGGGAGTTCATGGGAGGCCAGCATTTCAGACAGTATGATCATGGCTCTGGGTGGTGATCATGGCTCCCCCCCCTTTTTTTCTTCTTCCAAGTATTAGTGAAATGCTGTGATAAGTGCATTTGAGTAGCAGGGATTATATAGAGGAAAAGTGTGTTCTCTTATTCTACACAATCAAAAGTCCTCCTTGGTCTTGAAAGCCCCTAATATATGCGGTTTTATTTTAGATAAAACATGCAATTTAAAGAAACAAAAGTGTATGAACAAAGCTAGCAACTTATTTTAAACAAACAAAATGTTTCTTGTTCTTCTTCCACAATTAAATATCCAAATGAACCTAAACGCATCATTACGAGTTGCATCAGGACGTTTCGTCTGCTTGTTGGTTAAACGAGTCTGGGGTGCGTGGAATTTTTTACGTTTCTGTGGGAGGAGGTGGGATGGGTCAGAAGACCTTCTGGAAAAAAAATAAAAGTAAATTGTGCTTACATGCAAGATCACTTCTTATTTCTTAAAGCACATATAGAGTTTGTTTCTTGCAGAAACCTTTTGTCTTGCTGCTTGCGTTTTTTAGTCTTAGTACCTGGTTATGAGATGAGCACAGGGGTATTTATATAGTGTTAACGGGTCTTTTTTTAAAATCTTGCTTAATACTATCTTGCTAAATAAGACTACTTTGGAGATGAAAATGTTTACAGCAAAGGTGGGGGCAGTGGTGGCTTAAACGCTTAAGGCACTCTGTTATTGATTGAAAGGTCAGGGGTTCAAGCCTCAGCACTGCTAAGTAGCCACTGCTGAGCCCTTGAGCAAGTTTCTGCTCACAAGGGGGGTGGCATTGTGTTCTGGCTGAACTCAGCTTCCTGACTGGGATATGCGGGGGCGAAAAAAAAAAAAAATCCATGTGACAAATAATTTAATCTCAATCTCATGAATTATTGTGTTTAAGTGTTTTTAAAAAAGAGAACATATATTTATATACACACGCACTAAATGTGCATTTTGTTTCAAACAAGATCTTTGTTTTTTTGTGACATAAATGATGTCTGTTTTTTCTGCCTCAAGTTGTCAAAATTACTGATGATTAATCGATCATGCGTTTAATATTTTAAATACAAACTGAAAGCGTGAGAAGCTTTCTGCGTCTTTGAATAGCTCTTACCTGGTGGTTGCTGTAAAACGTTGCTGCTCTGTGATTTAAAAAAAAAAAAATCTAAATACATTTGTTTCATCAGTTTGGCCTGGTAGCGTTTACATGGTTTAACTTTGCAGATCGGAGATAAAATGCAACTGGAAATGATTGATTCATTTCTCTGACTTGGGTTTAAACTTGTGCACACTTGCTTTCTTGTTTCCCACACTCGCTTTCTTGTTCTTGATGCAGACATTGGGAAGCTGTTACAAGTACAAAATGGGACTCCTTCAAGCACAAGCTATAACGGGGTAGACGCCCTGCACGCCTGCACCATTCTCCAGCAGCTTAAAGCCCTGTACGATGAAGCGCAGCTGACTGACATCGTCGTGGAGGTGGACAATGGCGAGACCTTCGCCTGTCACAGAAATGTCCTCGCTGCTATCAGTCCTTACTTCAGGTAGAACATACGGCATTTGAATGCAAGACACAAATACACGTTTAAAGCTGCAGAAAAATGCATCAGACATTTTATTAATCATAAGATGTTATGCACTTTGCTGCATGCATGGTTGTCCTTCACATATTCTGTGAAACCGGTGGCAGAAAAAGGACAAAAAGGTAAAAAAAAAAAAAAAAAAAAAAAAAAAAAAAAGTGTTCCACATACATTGCTGTCATTGAACTTTTAATTGTGTCGAACATCAAACGCTAAGTTATGTATTGGATTGTACCAAGGAAAAAAAACAAGGGAGTACAACCTGTGAATTTAAGTCGACCCTCGCAAAGTCGCGGTTCAGAGTTTGCCGCCTCAGTTGTTTGCAGATTTCTCCTTAGAGCCTGAATAATAATTTTGTGGAAACGCCCCGTGATTTTGCATAAATGCAAATATACTCCGCAGTTTTTTTTTAATGTTTTTTTTTGTGTGGCAATATATAATTTTTGCGAACATACTTGGGGTTTAAGCTATAAAAAAAAAAAGTGTATTCATAGGTATTTTTTGTGACCACATCATGCAGGGTTGACTGCATTACAAGAGATTCAAATGTTCCTTTTTTTTTTAGATTAAGGGGCACAAAAGACCGAATGTTAGACTGCATTACAGGAATCAATGATTTAAATTGTTTTACAAGAACCGAATATTGTTAGATTACTGTATCTGACTGTAACATAAATACACACAAGTAAAGATCGTTGAAATTGTAGCATTTTGAAAACCATCATTATTGACTGTATACTTACACTTCTAAATCTCCTACTACAACCGCGCTTATGTTGTATTTTCTCCCGTCACATCAGATCCATGTTCACCAGCGGCCTTACGGAGAGCAGCCAGCGCGAGGTGCGCATCGTGGGCGTGGAGTCAGAATCCATGAGCCTGGTTCTCGACTACGCCTACACCTCACGTGTCGCTCTGTCCGAGCACAACGTGCAAACTCTGTTTACTGCAGCGAGTCTCTTCCAGATCCCGGCGCTGCAAGACCAGTGCGCTCACTTCATGATCAGCCGGCTGGAGCCACAGAACTGCATTGGCGTGTTCATGTTCGCCGACACGTACGGACACCGGGAACTCCGCGAACGAGCCCAGGACTACGTGCGCAGGAAGTTTCTGTGCGCCGTGGACGAACCTGAGTTCCTTCATTTGACCAAAGAGCAGCTGGTGGGAATTCTGGATAGCGATGACCTGAACGTGGACAAAGAGGAGCACGTGTACGAGGGCATCGTGCGCTGGCTGGAGCACGACACTGTGCGTCGGCAGCCCTTCCTTGCTGACGTCTTTGCCAAGTGTATCCGGCTGCCGCTATTAGACGAAGCCTTCGTGAGTCGCATCCCGGCCCCATTCGCCCTGGCGCTGCCCATGGAGCCTACAGAAAAGAACCGAACTAATGGTGCCAACGGCTGCCCGCAACGCTTAGGCATGACGGCGTCCGAGATGGTGATCTGTTTTGATGCCGCACACAAGCACTCAGCCAAAAAGCAGACCGTACCCTGTCTGGATACAGCCACGGGCAAAGTGTACAAGCTGTGCAAACCGCCCAACGACCTGCGCGAGGTCGGGATCCTCGTCACACCCGAGAACGACATCATCATCGCTGGAGGTTATCGTCCCGGGAGCAGCGAGACGTGCATCGATCATCGCGCAGAAAGTGACGTCTGGCTGTACGAGCACGCCGGCAACCGGTGGCTGGCACGCGCGCCCATGCTGAGAGCGAGGATCGGATGCCGCCTGGTGCACTGCTGTGGGAAGGTGTTCGCTCTCGGGGGGCGTGTATACGAGGGCGACGGGCGCAACGCTCTGAAATCGGTTGAGTGCTACGATGCCAGGGATGACTGCTGGATTGCCGTAAGTCCGATGCCCGTTGCCATGGAGTTCCACAGCGCTGTAGAGTATAAGGATCGCATCTATGTTCTCCAGGGTAAGCGTTTAAATATTTTTTGCAAATTTTTATGTGACATAACAAATTTCTACATGTATTTTTGTATCGTTCCACGTTTATATAAAAATTCTCCGCAGCAATTCTGTTAACCTAAAGAAATGTTTATACAGGTTGAGAACAACAATCCTAAGCAGGATCTTTTCCATCCAACACGTCCTCTGTATTGTTTCTTTAGCAGTGCACGAAGGCAGATTTTTTTTTTTTTTTTTTTTTTTTTTTTGTCTTCTTGCTCTCCACACGGTCCTGTTGAAATCTCAAAAAAAAAGCTAGTTTCAATTATTTTCCCATCCAGAAAACAACTAATGTTGGGCATACACCCTTCTTTAAAGGTTGACGCATGTGGAGAATAGAGATGTACAACACGATTATTTTGTGTGGCAATTCATGACGCACTGACTCCAAAAATCTTAATTTTTTTTATTAATGTTAAATTTATGTTTTGCATTTCAGGTGATAAAAGATTGCAGTTTCTCTATAATCCTACAGGTGGTGTGCTCTACAGTACAGTCGACCCCCGAAATTGTGGGAAGAAAATGCCCTTTTTTTTTTTTTTTTTTTTTAAAACCCTAAATGTCCTCCCAAAAAGATTTAATTTTTCAAACTCAAAGTTTAATACACTATATATAAAAAAAAAAAAAATGTAAAGGTAAACCAAATACAGTACTGTACTGCTTTGTCTCCCGCAGCGCTAGAATGTAAAACAACGATGTTACCGCTATAGGTACTGTAATACATGCGAGCGCGTTTTCTTTGGTATGCGCTGTCGTTTTTCCTTTGGTATTAGTACTGTAGGGTAAATACAGTAATAATTCACCATCACAAGCTGTGGTGTTTTTCTCTTAGGTAGCATTGTGTTCTTTCTACTGTATTACAAAATGTACACGGTATTATATTTTATATGGAAATTTTGCTGAAATTACGTTATTATTAATGTTGCAGAATTAGTTAATTATACTGTTTTTAATAGTTTAGCGTTAAATTGCATAAAAAATTACATATTGTCATGAAAGCGGACAATTTTTTTTTTGCAGAGGATATTTAATAGTTAGGTTCTAAGGCAAAAATCTGTGAATGACGAAATTTAAACTCTAACCCGCAACTTTGCAGGTAAAAGGTACAATATATTAAATCAGGTTTATGTGTAAAATTGTGATACTAATGAAATCGCAAAACAAATCGATTCGTCACTTGGGCATGGATATCCGTAAATAGAATGTTTGTAAGTCGAGGAATACCTGTACAGACATTCTTCTGATTCTGTAATGATGCGAAATCGATTCCTCACTTCAGTCCATGTTTTTATTTTATTTTATTTTTTTAACCCCTCCTGCTCTTTAGGCGAATACTTCTTCTGCTTTGACCCCTGTAAGGATTACTGGAGCCACCTAGCACCCATGAACATCCCCCGCAGTCAAGGACTGGCGGCACTGCATGGTCACCGCATCTACTACATCGGCGGCGTGTGCCGCAACCACCAGCGCACCTTCACGGTGGAGGTGTTTGACCTCGAGCAGAACAGTTGGAGCCAACGACAGGACTTGCCCTTCGAGCAGGCTGCCAGCCCCTACATCAAAGCGATGATGTTAGGAGGACACCTGCACCTGTTCGTGCGCGCCACCCAGGTCACGGTGGAGGAGCACGTGTTCCGCACCAGCCGCAAGAACTCTCTCTACCAGTACGACGAAGGGGACGACAGCTGGAGCAAAGTCTACGAGACGCCGGAGCGACTCTGGGATCTCGGCCGCCATTTCGAGTGCGTCGTAGCCAAGCTGTACCCCCAGTGTCTCCAGAAAGTGCTTTGATCCGCTGGAGAAAGCGAGAAGCAGGGATTTCTTTTGTTCGTTCGTTTTTTTTTTGTTTGTTTTTTGTTTCAGGAAAAGGGGGTTTCAGGAGTTCTGTTCCCCGCCTATGGTGCTGTTCGAATCTCCAGACACGAGAGGAGGGGAGTCTTAAAATCGAGCGAAATTCGATGACCTCAGAGGAGCGCTTCTTGTGAAGACGGCAGTATTTTTAATCTATAAGAGACAAGAACAAAGTGTCCTCGCTGTTGCTTGTTTTACAGTTAAAACAAACAAATTCTAAGTGCAATTATCACATTGTTTGTGTCTTGAGCCATTTTGTCTTTTTATCTCCGCGGCTTAGGTGAGTTTTTTTTTTTTTTTAATTATTATTATTATTGGTTTTGTTGGTGTGCAGTGGAACATAGGAATAGATGATGTCCTTTTTGGAAAGGACAAACCGCGTGTGTCAAAAAAAGACAATAAAGTAATAAATATATATAAATAGCTATATAAATATATGAATACACTCATACGGGTCTGGTGGGATGAGGTGCCCATCCTTAGGTAGCTAGAATACTGAATAATAATTTTTTTGTTTTTTTCCTCTTAATGATTCGTTAAACCAACTGTGGAGAAAATATCTTTTCGTTTTTGATTATTTAGTTGCTTTGTAATCTTTAATATAGCATAGTCTAATTGTGAGTGAATAATTCTTTTATTTGGTCTTTTTAAAAATACTTTTTATGTTGTTGTAGTTAGCCTTTTAACGTGTCGATCCAGATGCTTTACTGACTTTTTGTTTTAGCTTTTCTGTTAGGGTTTTATTTACTTTTTACTTATTATTTAAATTCAATTTGTACATCCATCTCAGCTGCTTCCTAAGGAGCCCTCATAGGGACATGAGTGATGGGTGGGGACAAAAACAAAACAAAAATTGCAACTTAGAATGCAAAAAAAAAAAAAAAAAGAAATCAGACATATGAGGAGAACAAAATAAAAAAAATCCCGACCATTTGACTCGTACTTCCAACACCATAATACGGAGAGGGCGAGTATGTCAGTGCATTTTACCAATTGTTGTGTTGAAGTACCACCTGGAGCATCTTCTAGACTAACATATGTGCTTATAACTTGTAATAAGATTTATTTTAGCGTTTCATGAGAAGTATGGCTTCCTCTGGTAGTCCTCCTGACTTCATGAATGTTTTTATTTCGGTGAACAGCGATAACGTTACTTCAACACAACAACGGCTAAAATGCTTTCGCCCTTTTCGTATTTTGCCGCTGGAAGACCAGAATTGCCAGAATTTACCAGAATTGTCTGATAAATATTTTTTCCCTCCTCCTCATAACCCATGTCTCTTGAGCTGCTTCATAGATCCCCATGAATCCTTTTTCATAGCGTTTTATCATTATATTATTTTTGCCATTTCTCAGGTCCTCCATTGCTGGAGAGCCGTAGTTCTAATCAATTTGGTGCTTTCTATGCTGTAAAGATATAATGCAACTCATCAGCTAATGCGTTGTTTTTTTTTTTTGGGGGGGGGGGGCAGGAAATGAGCATTGTGATCTGGATAACGATGACACTGGCACATGGTTGTAGACTTGCTCCTATCCAGCTATATATTTGCAGTTTGTTTTTCGCATCACCAGCGTCATTTTATAGCGAGGATACGATCTTGTACTCGGTCTCCATATTGGAGTGGATCAGTGTAGTGTTCTGCAGAGCGGCCGTAGTTTAAGCTAATGGTCCTCAACTCGACGCAGTTCTGCGGACAAGCCATCGTCCCCACTTTCGACCTTGTAGGGATAATCCCAGAGATAAATAGATCACCTTTCTTTTGTTTGTTCTTATTTCCTTTATTTGAACATGTCGTTAAACACCGATTTCTAAACTCAGACATCAGTGTTTTTTTTTATTATTTCAAATACCATTTTGATTGCGCATTTAATGGTCATACCAGAGCTGTGGAGTGTTAATAAGCATGTGACTTTTCAAGGTCGATGCCAGCAGGACTCCATTTTACATGCATTAATACTCGCTTGAAAGGAAAAACAAATAAAAAAAATTCTCCTTTTTTTCCCCCCCTTTTCAGTAGGGAGGTACACATTAAAGATGCAGGAAAATAAAACCTGAAAGGAAACATTTTAATGTCATCCTAAGGCAAAAAAATGCATTAGGCGTTCATATGAGCAAAATAGTTTCACACTTTTATGGGGTTTATATGATTCTTTTTCTTTTTTTTTTGCCAGTCAATTGAGTTGGTGCCACATGTAACTCTTGGAAAGAACATAAGCAAGTGAACCATCTGTCCATCAAAACAATATTTCACAGTGCTGCTTTTTTTGTTGACAATCCTGTACAGAAATACACACACACAAAAAGAAACACACACACACACACCACTGAATTAAAAGTCCTGTTGTAGCTCGATGTGTTGTGAGCATCACTGCTTGTTTTTGGTTCTGTTCATTTGTACATTCTCTTGGTTCCTGTTGCACTACATTAGGTCTCCATTGCAAGCTCTATTTCTATACACACTCGGCGAAGCCATTCAAGCTCTCACTTTCGAAACGAATGCATGCTCCCACTCCAGACCGCGTTCTATGTGGACTTCGGATTGGCGGTGGCACACACACACACACATGTGAAAGGTATTCTCTGGATTTTCTTCGTGTGGAGTCGACGGAAGCTGAACGAGCTTAGCCGTGACTCTGGTGCAATAAGTTGCCTTCGTCAAGACTTAAAACAAAGCTCAGTAGCATCAGAACCGGACCATTCTCAGGAGTAATTACTGATTATTACCCAGTACTGTATTGACTACGGTTTGTTATTCATGTAAAATGCGTTGCTGTACTTGCACAGTTCATTTTTTTTTTTTTTTTTTTAAACAGGATATTAATCTTTTTTTTTTTTTTTTTTTTCTTTCATGTTGCTGTGCTAATTTTCTATTTTAAATCTCCACTTGGGTAAGGTTTCCCCCCTATCATTATCCTGTTTTTTTTTTTTTTTTTTTTAACCCCCCTTTCTCCTTTGTGATTTCGCTGTAAGCATTACAGACACTAAATGTAACAGCAGTAGTAAATTTCCTAAACGCCAGTCAACTTGTCCAAATGTAAAAACAAAAAAAAGCTTGCAAAGAGTTTGAACAACACTTTTCTCATGTCTCCTGCTGCAACAATAAAAGCCAATCAGCCTCCTTGTCTTTGCATACATAGCTGCGTAGTGTTTGAGTTAGATACTTTTTTTTTTTTGCCTGTGTGTATGGTATGAGAGTTTGTTTAAATATTCTTTGATCTCTACTGTGAAATTCACATTGCACATAATTTGAAAATAAAACAAGGGAAAAAAAAAAGTTTTGTCTGTTGTTGGTTAAATCTGTTGTGGAGAAAGTATTGCAAGTTTATTTTTACACTGGGAGAGTTTATCATTATGGGTTTAAAGGCAACCAGTTAAAAAAATAATCAACGTGTAATAAATGTCATTACAATCGTATAAAAATTTGCGTTTGAATACCTGTGTAATAAATTGCACTTAAAATAGTGGAATTATATAATCAACATGCAACAATGCAATTATGATTCTAGTTTTATCTTTACTACAAAAGAAAGGGTTATTACATAGAAACAATGTAATGTTATAGTACAACTGGAGTTCCTGGATTGTTGTTACAATGTAATAACAGTCAAACTTTTCCCTTTAAACTACATAGCAATGCAATAATCATGTAATTACAATTGACTTTTTGTTGAACTATTCAAAAAGGTTTGTAATGATGTAATTGCAATGTAGTAGCCATCTAGTTACGAACACTTTCTGTGGGGAATCAATAAAACCATGATCATTACGTAACTACAACAACTGTAAACAATTATACGCAATAACACAAATAGTAATCAATAGCAAGTACAGTTACAATGCAATGTGTATGTGTAATAACATTAATGTAAAGTAAGACGCCTCTGTCAACTAAAGGAAGTTCTGCAGCAGGTCAGACAAAAGCATGGATTAAACAAACACGAGAGGGGAAACTTAAAGGAAGGAGAGAAAAAAATACAATAAAATAGACAGTATACACAAAAGGTCAGAACTCGACACACAAATTGGAGGACCCAAAACAAGGGTCTGTGTGTCCTGTCAGATATTCTTCACAGCATCACACAAAACTGGACAGAGTGATGATACTTTGCTTTAAGTTAAACCTGCACCAAAACAGCGTACTGTGTATGCGTCAAACTGTGGGTCTTAAATCGACTGCTGCACAGAATTTATTTAAACCTTTGCAGTTCTTACATATCTGCCTAAAGTTTAACTTGCACCATAAGATTAATTAGAAAATCAAAACTGAATATTTTTACTGGGATTAGTTCATACTGTATTAGTTCACTGCTAAAATAACAGTGCTGAAGTGGTACAAGTGAATTTTAACACGTTGGAGTCGTTTCAATACATTCAATAAAGTAGAATATCATTGAAAAGGTGATTTATTTCAATAATTAAATAAAAAAATATATAGATTCCAACTGATATATCTTAAGTGTTTATTTTTGTTAATTTGTTCTATTTAGTTCTTGTACAATTAATTTGGCTTACAGCTAATGAAAACCCAAAATTCAGTATTTCAGAAAATTGGAATATTGTGAAAAAGTTAAAAAAATTTGAGACTCTTGGTGTCACACTCTAATCAGCCAATTAACTAAAAAAAACTTGCAAATGTTTCCTGAGACTTTAAATGGTCTGTCTGGTTGTTTACAGATTACCGTGTCCAAGCACATAAATGAAAAGTTGATTACAAGGAAATATGGTAGAAAAAGGTGCACAAGCAACAGAGAGATGGAGTGGACTGCAGCTGGGGTTTGTGCTTCAAGAGCCACCACACACAGACGTATCCAGGACATGGGCTACAACTGTCACATTCCTTGTGTCAAGCTACTCTTGAAAAAGGACAAAAAGGACCGGACTGTCAGTGGGCTCAGTGGGCCAAAGTCCTCTTTTCAGATAAAAGTAACTTTTGCAATTTCATGCCGATTTAATTTTCCAGCAGGAAACACCAATTAGCCCAATCGACATGTCTTGCGACCGTGGGAGGAAACCGGAGTACCCGGAGGAAACCCACCAAACCGGAGAGATTGTGCAAACTCCATGCACACAGAGACGGGAATCGAACCCAGACCTTGGAGGTGCAAGGCGACAGTGCTAACCAATGCACCACTGTGCCGCCTTCAAATTTTCTGAGATACTGAATTTTAGGTTTTCATTAGCTTTAAGTCATAATCATCAAAATTGAAGAAAATAAACACTTGAAATATATCAGTCTGTGTGTAATGAATCTGTATGATATATGAGTTTTACTTTGTTAATTGAATTACAGAAATAAATCAACTTTTCAATGATATTCTAATTTATTGAGATGCACCAGTATACAGTTGCAAGAAAAAATATGTGAACCCTTTGGGATTACGTGGATTTTTGCATGAATTGGTCATAAAATGTGCTCTGAACTTCATCTAAGTCACAACAATAGAAAACAGTCTGCTTAAAATAGTACTAAATCAAATTCAAATTTTATTTGTCACATACACAGTCATACACAGTACGATATGCAGTACTACACAAACATTATATGTTTTTATGCTTTTATTGAACATAACATGTAAACATTCACAGTGCATATATACACCCCTAGCCTAATGAGCTAATTGGCTCCAAGAGTGAGCCAACCTTGAGTCCAATCAGTGTGATGATATTGGATGTGTTGCTGGAAGCTGTCCTGCTTTTTGGGTTTACTGGTTTCAAGAAGCACTGCCTGATGTGAACCATGCCTTGCAGAAAAGAGCTCTCAGAAGACCTACGATCAAGAATTGTTGACTTGCATGAAGCTGGAAAGGGTTGCAAAAGTATTTCCAAAAGCCTTGATGTTAATGTGTCCACGGTAAGACAGACTGTCTACAAATGAAGAAAGTTCAGCACTGTTGCTACTCTCCCTAGGCGTGGTCGTCCTGTAAAGATGACTGCAAGAGCACAGCGCAGAATGCTTAATGAGGTAAAGAAGAACCCTAGAGTGTCAGCTAAAGACAAACAAAAATCTCTGGCACATGCTAGCATTTTTGTTGACACATCTACAATAAGGAAAGCATTAAACAAGAATGGAGTACATGGGACGACACCACATTCGAAGTGTGCAAAAGAGCACACAAAATATTCTGTGGACAGATGCACAGCACACCAACATCAAAACCAAACCTCATCCCCACTGTAAAACATGGCGGAGGGAGCATCATGGTTTGGGGCTTTGCTGCCTCAGGGCCTGGATGGATTGTTGTCATTGATGGAAAAATTAATTCCAGAGTTTATTAAGACACTTTGCAGGAAAACGTAAGACCATCTGTCCACCAACTGAAGCTCTGCAGAGGATGGGTGATGCAACAGGACAATGGCCCAAAGCATACAAGTAATTCAACAAAAGAATGGCTTCAACAGAACAAAATATGCCTTCTGGAGAGTCTTGACCTCAACCCCGTTAAAATGCTGTGTTATGACCTAAAGAAAGCGATTCACACCAGACATCCCAAGAATATTGCTACACTGACACAGTTTTGTGAAGAGGAATGGTCCAAAATACTCCACATCGTTCAGTGCAGGTCTGATCTGCAACTACAGGAAAAGTTTGGTTGAGGTTATTGCTGCCAAAGGAGGGTCAACCAGTTATTAAGTCCAAAGGTTCACATACTTTTTCCACCCAGCACTGAATGTTTACTGAATGTTATCTTCAATAGAAACATAGAAACATATAATGTTTGTGTAGTATTATTTTGTTGTGACTTAGATGTAGATCAGAGCATTTTGACCAATTCATGCAAAACTCCACGTAATCCCAAAGGGTTCACATACTTTTTCTTGCAACTGTATACACACACGCACAATTGTAAAGGGAGATAGTATGTCTAGAGAAGAAAATTGTTAAAGTGAACACAAATAAGTTACAGTGTGTGATAACAAATAAATGCATATGGACAATAAAAATGAGCTTAACACCTTCTGCTCACCAGCCGGTAGTCTCAGTCCTATTGGCCTGCAGGGACAGCATGTCACACACATTCCAACTGAACCTTGATCCCGCTGAGACACATGCTGGAGCTCACCTTTAATAAAACAGCTCGGCTCACGTACAGTCTTGTCGGAAAGCTCTTGCCTCATCATCATCGAGGGTCCGGGTTCAAATCCCACTGTAGGTATTCAAGAACAACAAAAACAAACTCATTACTCATAGGTGAGGTAGCAGGAGACTTAACAGCTTGAATTAAGGACATTTGAGTAACATGACTAAATGAGTAAATGCTAGTATTGTAGGTTAAAAAAAGTCATGTCTAAAAAAACGTCCAAAATGAAATGTATGTCTTTTTAATGGTTTCTTTTTAAACATCCCTTGAAGTGCTCATTATGTGGAGTTGGTAGATCTTCAAATGACAACGTTCATTCATACTTCATATTTTCCACTTAAATAATATAATTGCTGTATCTTTTGGATGTTTTATTTTGCCCACCTTGTAAAACGCAACTATTGGAAACCTTACTACTGAGTTGCTGTCATCAATGAGGAACTGGTTAATGCTGGCCGATATCAGGAAGACAAGATTTGGAGATCACCTGGAGCTTAGGGAAAAGAACTTCCTACACCTGTAGAAATTAAAATGAGTGAATAATACACGGAAATACTCCTACCTTAAACTGTGACGTTCTTTTCTTCTTCTTGATAGCGTTTTTCATCCAGCTACATAAGCATTCATTTTTTTACTTTATTATTATTATTATAATTAAATAGAACTTAGATCTAGTTTTAAGTCCTGTATGAAACTAGACCCTAGCTCAGTGTTACCTCAGCAAACAGTGAAAATAAGTGGATATTGTGCATTATACTGACACGTATCGGCCGTTAATCACCGGTGATTACCCCGATGTCACATGGTATTGAGTAGCACTGTCAAGCATTGATTGACTTAGCATAAGGTACAAAGGTCGACCTCTAGAGGAACCTCCTGGCCCTCATCCTTAACCTTTCACTCATTCCCTTCTCTACATTTCCGCTTGCTTCTCTCCCATCCGCTCGCTCATGGCCTCAGCTTCACGCTCCAGCCCTCCGGACGGAGGCTGGGGCTGGGTGGTGGTGCTCGGCGCCTTCATCTCCCTCGGCTTCTCCTACGCTTTTCCCAAAGCCCTGACCATGTACTTCAAGGAGATCCAGCGGCACTTCAGTGTGTCCTACAGCCAGATCGCCTGGGTTTCCTCCATCATGCTGGCTGTTACGTATGCAGGAGGTGAGATTCTTCAATCTTTCATAAGCACTGCAGGGTTTTTTTTCTCTCAAGCTTGTCTGTGAATACTAATGTGTTTTAATCTTCAATGCTTTAGAAGAGCTGATTTCTTGGTTGCTGCAAGATCCTAGACTGGATTAGTATTCAGAGTATGGTGTGTGTTAGCGCACAGGCAGCGCTCTTTGTTTGTGGAATTTGAAAAAGGGTATGCTGTAAAGTTTGTCATTTTAACAGTATTGTATCTAGACAGAGCTTTAGTTTTATCTGAAGATATGGATGCTATTCGAGATGGTTGTGTCAAGTTCTTCAAGGGTTCTTTGAATCATTAAGTGGACGTAACTTTCTAACGGAGTTTGTACTTGGAACTCTTTCTGATACGGAAACACTTGTAAGCTTTTTTTTGTGTGTGAAATCTTTAACGGTCAAATCAATGCGCTCATAGGGTTATACAGTGGTTTTAACTTTTTTTCTTAAGAGTTTGGAAGCTCATAATGTCATGAAAAAAGTTTGGGAAAAAAAAAATCTGGAAAAATTGTTCCATATGGGATCGCTAAATCTACTCAAAACTTTTACTACAAAAAGAACTTACTGTTAAGTTCTTCATAACATCTTTATGGCTTCGTCTAGACAATGTAGGTTCAAGAGTCTAAATGGCCTATTGTAAATTTTTTAACTGTTTGTTAAAATTGGTTTTAGAAATCAAAAGAAGGACTTTTTTTTGTAAAAAAAAAAAGTGCCAAGTAAAAATTATTTCAATCTGTCTGAATTTATTAAAATAAAATTAAAACAAAGTTATTATTATACTTATTTCTAGATATAAAAAAAAAACATTGTTAACATTGTTAAAACTTGTTCTATTGGCAAGTAATTTTGCTTCTTTCGAGAAATAATTGCTTAAAACTAGAAATTAAACACTTAAAAATGTCTAGAAATATGCATAATAATCTTGTATTTGGTTTTTTGTAATCTTATATTAAGAAATTTTAGATAAATTTGACTAGACTCAAGATATTTAACTACGTACAATGCTTAGTTTAAAAAAATATAACATGACAAAGCAGTAAGAAATGAATGCAATAAAAAAAGTCTAATTAATATTCGATATAACTTCGATATAACGAAGAACATGATTTTCAAGAAAGTTTCCAAAAATTATCCTAAAGTATTTAGTCACATGACCAGGACTCATTATAATAGTTGAGTCTGAAAGTCGAGTTCAGATTGAAGAGCAGTTTAAAAGATGATGATCATGTGATTTTTACTCACCTGCATTCATTTGTACAAACTTTTCCTCTGGATTACTTTTAGTTTTGTGCAATGCTGTAAGTGGTACAATTTCTTTTTAAATCAATAATAAAATTTTTAACTTTATTAATAATAAAGTTTTTATTTTGTGCCTTTACAATCCATAAAAGCATTTAATTATTTTGTCTTACTTTGTGCTTACAGGAAAATGTAATGATAAGATAATCATTAAATAAGGAGTGCGAATCATTAAATGCAGGAAAATAATCAACCAACGTTTTCCCCTTGTAACATTCGTTTCCTTTCAGAGCATGCCTGGAAGTGTTCTGTTCCTCTTAGACCAAATCATACTTTTTATCCAAATACAGTTGTGTTTAACGTCTGTGTGTTGACTGTCGCTGTATCTGTTACTAAACACTCAGAAGTCCTGTTATGGATAATTAATCAACACCTTCTGATCAAAGCTGATTATCATTAAGTCTCCGCCAAATGCAGCGGCGACTCATGGACAACTTTGTAGGCGGGGCTGTTTCACATTAACTTAAAAAAAATACTAATGTTTAAAGTTTAAATGCTTATTTCAGATTATTACTCAGGAGTCTTAAAATAAAATTGTAACCGCTGGATCGTAGCCCTTGTTCTCATGCAGTTACATGCAGTGTCCACAGGAGGGCACAAAAGTGTTTAATCACGTTTTCTTGTATAAGCGTTCCCAAATGATTTGGAACACATTTAAAGATGGCAGCACGCTACACAAATATCCAAAATGTTCATATATACCTGTACATAATCTAACAATCTACACCAATCTAATATTAGCCATGTCGAATGACTATTGGGCATGTTGTGAATCCCGCGAGGTTGCTACTCCTGCAAATTTTAGGATGTACATATGAGAAATCACGTTAGTGCGAGCCCTTCCAGAACCTGAACGCACTGCAGTTTCTACAGTTTGAAAAAAGAAATTTCATATGACACTCCATGAGAATTATCTGGGTGATTTTCACCAGACTGAAATCACCCTGAAAGTGACGGGCTCAGTGCAGTGCTCTATGGAACAAATCTTGATGCTGATTGGACTATATGCAGGCAGGTGGGAGTAACTGCTGAGAACAGTGACAGTTAAAAATTCAGTTTAGCCCTTTGGTGGTGTGTCGCCTGATTGCCGTACGGGACGGAATCTATCCATCTATCCTTCTAGGAACCTCTGTAGTCCAGCTAGGAACCATTGAGACCAGTGGTGACCAATGTATTTATTCCCATTTTATGACCATGGCAAAACCTCTGATCAACATTCACACGCTACGGCCAATTTAGGAACGCCAATTATTTTAACCTGTATGTCTTTGGAGTGTGGGAGGAAACCAGAGTACCAGGAGGAAATCCACCAAGCACAGGGAGAACATGCAAACTCCATGCCCACAGAACTGAGGTGGGAATTGAACCCAGAGCCTGGAGGTGAAAGGTGACAGTGCTAACCACTAAACCACCCTGCCAACCATGTACATATGGCACAATGATCCTTTTATATACAGTATATATATCTGAGCTAAAGGGGTCTGTAATTGCACCACTTTTTTTATTCTATTTTTTAATGAGCAACAAAATTAGTCCCACAAAGAGGCATAAAGCTGCAGAGTGCTAAGGTTTCAGAGAACCATCATCATTAACAGAGATAGAGACAGAGTTCCCCTGTGTAACGGTGACGGCGTGGCCTTCATCATAACGCCCTTGGCTCCTTTCCCAATGTCACCCCGCGCTCACTGGAAGAAAGACAGCAGAAATTCATCACGCACGGACACCACTGCATTTTTCCCCTTCAGCGTCGCTCCCCATGGGAACTCCGTGATGTGTGATGACCCCCGTCTTCCTCAGGTGACTGGGATTTTAGGAGATATTGAAATCCCTCCTGAGGAAATGTCACCTCGCGAAATGAACGCCGAGCCACGCGCTAATCCGCTCTGCTCTTCCGCTGCTCACGTTCAGCAGGTTTTCATAACACAAGATTTATATACATAAAAAATGTTTTTTTTTTAATTTTGAAGAAGTTTCCTAATAAGGTCGCACTTTAGGGAAATATGGCTTTAGGGACAAAAAAAAACAAGCCTTAAAAAAAAAAGGAAAAATAAATATTTCTGATTTACCTTCAGTATATTAAACAACTTGGGGGCACTAACTTTTGCTCTAATATTCTATGCATAAATATATATCATGCATTTTATTTAAGTAAAGTGGCTAATTTTTTTGTGGTCATTACTCGCATACAAATAGTACCACACATAATTTTTTTTTTAATCATTATATATTTCTTTATTTACTGTTGCTTAGAAGTAAAATGTACGTTCCCGCTACACTGTGAAGTGATCAGCTTTACGCCTGTAAATAAGGCTGTTTTTCAGCATATTTTTTGCCTCTGATTAAGCGAAAGGAAGCAAACATCTCCTTCTCGTGTGCCTTTTTTCGCTTCCTGTTGTCTCTTCGAGCGCTCGTTCAGTTGATTAGTGCTTTCGCCGTGCTCATGAAAGCGAGACCCGCCCTACATAATTTACAGCCCAACCACATAATCATAAAAGTTTTACAAGCTTGTAAGCACCCGAAATGAAGGATAACAACAGGCCATTAGCGACTCTGAAGCCGAAATAAATCATCCTTTCAAAACAGAATCTCTGCGAGTGATCATCAGCTTGTTGATTGTGGAGCGAGCTTTTCTCCTACGTGGTGCATCATGGGATCAGACAAACGCACAAACAGCCCATAATGATGGTGTGATTAATATTTTCTAGCTCTACTTCACTGTGGTTCCGTAAATGGCGTCAGCGCAGGATGAGTCATCCGTAATCGACTTTACCAGAACAACAATCCTGATCCTGGTTACTTTAATGTGCTATTTCCTCAGCTTGCGCACAGTACTTAATAATATCAAAAATCTAAAAAGAAATACTAACAAAAATATTTTTAATAGAAATTTTACAGTGCCTCTAGATGGACAAGAAAAAATATGTTTTTTGAATGCTAAACAAGCGGCTACACTCGCAAAATAATCCTCGTCATCAATCAACCATCTGATTTAAAATTATTTGCATTTTAGACTCATACTAAGATTTCATGTGGTAAAAGAAACCCTAAGTCCCGCCTTCTTGCTCTAGGATTAGCTCCCATTTTACCCTTAGTAAAAAATCTAGACAATCAGAGCTGAGCCAGAAACTCCAGAATAACCATTTATAATCCGGAATTTGTCAAAAAAAGATGGGAAGTTTAACTAAGCTAATCCAAAATTAAGCTTGCAAACAAACTGAGAACAAATATAGAGATGTGATGTTAAAAATTGTCTAGCAATAACTATTCTTACACTACATTCTTACACTATTCTTACAGGGTAAAGTTTCTTGAAATTCATATATATATATATATATATATATATATATATATATATATATATATATATATATATATATATATATATATATATATATATCACATTGTATAATTGTGTAAAAGGTGTATAAGGCTTACTTTGTCTGACTTATAAACAAATTCGACTTATGAACTTACTCCTGGACTAGAGCTTATGTCGGTTAAGGCTGTGGGTTACTGGGTTACTGATCGGAAGGTCAGGGGTTCGAGCCCCAGCATCGCCAAGTTGAGCCCTTAAACAAGACCCTTTACCCTATCTGCTCCAGGGGCGCTGTAAGCTGGCTGACCCTGTGCTCTGACCCCAGTTTCCTAATTGGGATATGCGAAGAAGACATTTCACTGCTCTGTAAAGTGCATGTGACAAATAATTGAACATTCATTCATTCATTCTAATTCAGGGAGGGACTTTTTTTGTAAAACTTTTTTTTCCTTTATTATATATATATATATATATATATATATATATATATATATATATATATATATATATATATATACATACATTCGTGTTCCTTTAAGTGCCTTTCAATTGTGTGATTTCCATGTTACATTAGTTTTTCTCACTAACCGTTTTCTGATACTAATAAGGAATGGTTACAGTTGAAAAAAATTATGTTTTATAAAACATATATATATATATTGAAGGGAAAAAATAAATATATATAGTTACTGTAACCATTTCTTATTAATCTAAATAATATTTCCTTATTAATCTCAACAGCCAGACAGTTGAACATGCGATTTATTAGCTTGTGCTCTAAAATTAACTTTAATTAATATTTTCCAATTGATCTTAAACCAAACTCACATTTTTAGGTTGGACATATGTATTTGTCTTACATTTAATTTACCATAATGATTTCCTTTTCATCTTAAACAAGCGCTGAACATGCCTTTTTAATCTTACAGTGAACCCTCCCCCTGCCCCCACACCAAAATGTTTTCCTTTAAGCTGAACATTAATTTCTCATATATATTCTAGTTACAGTATTCTCAAACACTGGGCATAATTTTAAGCTGAATGTGCCTTTTTTTGTTTATTTTTATTTTTTTTAGCTTACATTAAATTTTTACCACTAATTTGACCCTATTAAGTTCAAATGAAGCTAAGAATGTTAAGATGAGCATACTGTGTGTTACATAAACTTTTTTCTTCTAATCCAGCCATTCTCAAATGTAAGATAAATGAAGAATATAATGCTGTTTAAAACTTAAGTTTTTTTTTTTGTTATTAGTTCTGGTTACTTTTTAAAATGTAAATAATTAATAAGAAACTAATTCTTAATAAACAATAAATTAATGGAAACATTGAACCTCATGAGAATTTTTTTTATTATTAAAAACATTTTATTTAATGGGTCTAAATGATGTCTTGCTGAAAACCTGCAATACCCTTAATGCCCACTAGTCCACCAATGCCCAGATTTTGGGGAAACACTGTTGTAAGGTTTTCCTAATAATCTTAAAACATATTTAAAGTTAAACAGGCTAACATTCTTAAATCCCTTTCTTAGATTAAGTTTTCCTTCTTAATATTTTCCAAATGAAACTCAAACAGAATCATAAGATAAAAAAAAACACAAAACACAAAAAACTTTTTTTATATTAAACATGTAACGTTCTAAATGTAACCTCTTCACATTATTTTTTGCTAATAATCTATAAGTATCTGATTTCATGTTAAACACACTATTTCCCTCCATTCCATTACCTTATTTCCACTCATATGTTTTCTGATTAACCTCCAACAAAATTCAGTTTTATCAACACAACACACTTTTTTCTCAACAACTTTTTTTTTTCTATTTGTATGCGCTCATTTTATAATTGCAAAAGCCTTCTTTGACCTTTTGAATCAAACCTGGAATAGCAAACAGATTTGTCCTTTAAAGCTAGATTATACGTCTGCAGTTCCGTCCGTTTTAAGAAATGTCCTTTTGGTAATGATTTGGCCTTTTAACACCGGGTGCCTTTTTTTCTGTCTTTAATTTTCTTCCGAAAAAGACAATCTGACTTGCTGATTGATGTGGATAATTTAGTTGATAATTTTCTTCTTCTGCAGTTGTTTTACATAAACATCAAAGCAATATGAAACGTGATCGTAATCTAATAGGTGTCATCAAAAGTGTTTGCTGCTAAACTCCGAGGCGAAGTAGGATGAGATGAGACGAGATGAGATGAGACGAGATGAGCGCTGAGGCAGTTTCCTGTCATGTCTGTCAGAGATTTTGGGCTTAATGCTGCTAAACAAAGCTATTGTTTTCATCAAATTATGCAAAGTATGATGCAAATAAGACCTTGCCTTCAGTCTTTTCTCCTCTCTTACTTTTCGTCCGTTGATTTTAACCCTTTCGTTTATCCTGTTAATGAAAGAATCACTACAATGTACAATTTTGCCAAGATAACACATTTTGTCATTCCTTTTTACAATAACAGTAATATCATAATTAATTCTCGCATGTTGTACAAAAGAATAGACAGCTCAATGTCACATTAAAAGATTTTTTTCCTTTTATTTATTTATTTATTTAGTTATTTATTTACTTTTTTTTATTTCAAATTCAAAAATGCTTAAGGTTTAATTTGCTTGGATTAGAAATTTAAACCATTAGACCTAAAAACTATTTGTTACAACTATACTCTAGTTCTAATTAGCCCTTCCTTATGTATGTATTTGCCAATAGTGGGTGAATTATAATAAAACCTTAATAATAAAACAATATGTTAAATTAGGAGATTAAGATTAAGCATCTTATAAATGATAAATAAGTTTGTCAGCTCTTACAGGCACGGTGGTGTAGTGGTTAGCACTGTCGCCTTGCACCTCCAGGGTTCGGGTTCGATTCCTGTCTCTGTGTGCATGGAGTTTGCATGTTCTCCCCGTGCTTGGTGGGTTTCCGCTCTTACAAGCGCCCTAATGGCCTCGTCTGTTGACACTCAGCGCCTTGTACAACCCTAACTGTACTAATTTACCGTCTTTCTGTCTGTGTGCAGGTCCAGTGAGCAGTGTGTTGGTGAATCGCTATGGCAGCAGACCTGTGGTTATTACAGGAGGCCTCATGTGCAGCGTGTCGATGGTGGCGGCTTCATTCAGCAGAACCATCACTCACTTGTACATATGTGTCGGGATCATCGGAGGTACAGACACGACTCCCTTCTTTCCTGCGGTCATCACCTTTTTAGATCCTTTAAATCTACTGTATATAAGCTATAGCTATAAACATGCTATTTCCACACTAACATTGCACACTATCAGCCAAAACATGGTATCGGCGTTAAAAAGTCCTTCATCTAGGTAAAAAAGTGCACTTTCAGACAGGATCATATTGAACCATTTTTTAAATAATACTTAATACTTCTTATCTCTTGATCCATGCTTTGTTTTTTTGTAAATATGCACACACATTGATATTTTTTATCAGATTAAAAGAAACTAATTTGCTTAATACAATAAAGAAATATAATTCATTTGCATTTTAAATCAATTTTAAATAAATATTATATGAAGTGAGACAGTATAACGCTGAAAAATGCCCATTTTTGGGGGCACATATAAAATCATCTCTACAAAACATCTGAAGTTAGTAACTTCTAATGGGTCACTTCCATGTTGCATAAACTTCAGAATTTTTTGTATTATATGTATAACATAACATTTTTTAATCAGCACCAATACTGTGTTTTAGCCGTCTACAAGTCAAATTGAGCTGAATTCGGAGGAACCTTTAGTCCCCGGGCTCTGTCACTAGCTGATCTCTCCATTAGGACTTTGTCCATCTGAGTGTCGGAGTTGAGCTCTCTGGAGTGTGTGTAATTGGAGTGTGTATAGGGAGGACCAGAGTTCCACTTGTTTATCGGTCTTCTGTCCTGCAGGTCTGGAGGTTACTCTCGGGTTTCGCACTCGTGTCATGCCTCAGGGAACAGATATCATTCCATGGATCACTTGCTTGTACACTAATTCCTTTGTCTTTTGTTCTGGCTCTCTATGTCACATCTTCCTCTTTTTCCTTCACAATCTTTCTTTGTCTTTTTCACAACCCACCCACTGATTATCTATCTGTCAATTGTTCTCTCTCTCTCTCTGTCGCTCTCTCTCTCTCTGGGTGTAATTAAGTCTGCACTGTCCTGGCTCTTCCCTCTGAGGGAAGGATCGTACGTGCCAAGCTGGTTACCCAGAGCACGTGCCCAGCGAGCCTCATTACCCACCGACAGTCTGCCATGGAGGATTTATGTGTGGATTGAGTGGGCACAGAAGTCCTACTGAGACTCGCGATGACCCTCTTGGTTTCTTTTTATTATTTCGAGGTCACCATCAATGGAGTAATGCTTTTAGCAAAAGGTCCACATGGGGTCTAGGCTTACACCGGACGAAATTAAAAGTCTTTATTAAAAAATTATTGCGATGGCTTAATAAGCTCGGGATGTGTATTACTTTCCATTTTTTGCTCCTCAGGCACATGCTACGGTATTCCAGCTGTTCCGAATTCACTCCACTCATTCATCACTCGGACAGCTAAGCCTTACACTTAGAGATATTCATTTTAACCTGGAGCTATTTCTCTCGTAGACTCAAACACTGAGTCACAGTTCCTGCCGGAGATTTTTGAATTTACTAACACTATACATTCGATTCATGAACAGTGTAAGACAAGATTAATGTACATTATGTATTTTATAAAGAGTTACACAGTTTTATAAGCTTAGAGAGGTGGGCAAGTTACACATTTAAATAAAATTACACCAAGATCGGAAACGAGTTGTGGAAATACCAGGATTTGAACCAACAATCTGATACTCTTGCAATCTGTGACATAATATACTTTAGCCCCATCCTGGTGTAGTGTGGCGATATACTGTAGCTTATAGCAGGTTATGGTTGCTGAACCGCTGTATGTCTAGTTAGTGCTGTCAAAATAATGTAGGCTTTATAGATAATTGGAATACTTCTAAGGATAAAGCTGACCTGTTAGGGCAGGATGGTGTCCATCTCTCTCAGGAAAAAAACTAAATTTCTACAGTATTTATACATTCTTATTTAGCTCGGGGAACGGACACATTCTCAATATGGTGGAACCTGAGTGACGACTTTGTGCAGTTAGCAGACGGTCAGTTTAGCCTGTTTGTCTGCTCCCTGGTTCTGAGATTATGAGCAGTATTTTCCCGTAATAGAGCCACGCTACACTGGGATGGGACCACAGTATATTACATTGCATATTGTAATGGTTTCAGAAGGTTTACGTTTAAATACTGGTTTTGTCACAATTCCATTTTGTGCCCTTGAACATAGATGTTAAACTTGGTATGTCATGGACCTTATTCAATTATATTACATCAATTATATTATAATTCAATTATATTAACCAAGATTTTGATCAACATGAACTTGCTTCCAATTTTGGTGAAATTGGTGAAAATTTGGTTAATTTAAATTTACACTAATTGTTGCAAACATGTAATTTGCTGACCTCTCTAAGCTCATGTTATTCTTTATATCTGATTAAGAAACCTGACCTCGACCCCGTCAGCTGTTCAACTACAGGGCAATATGAGTTGAAATCTTTTCTTAAAACTATTATACCCATGTCTTCATCAGTGAACAGTTTGTAGCCTCAGCCTGGGGAATCAAATCACATTTTCTGTTATACAGTTGCACATTTGACCTTATAGCACAAAGTTATAAAAGGAGTTGTTTATGGTCATGCAAAAGAGCCAAACTGAAGATAAAACGTCTACATTTGTATGAATAACCACATTGTGTAACTCCGTTAGCAGATCGTTATTCTGAATGCATTACGACATTACCAGCATGCATGCTCTATGAAATCTCATAGGAGAAAATGTCATTTATTCCATGTAGAAAAGTTTTAAAGGAATTTTTGCTTATCTCCACAAAAAAGCAACTATAATGAATGGCAGACAGCAAGAGAGCATGAAGCCTTCATTCTGCAGATTCCTGAATGCTGGGAATATATCAATCCAACCTCAAGCTCTCCTTCTTCATATGCGATCCTGTTCAATGAATAAGATGCTCGTTTAGAGAATGAGACAGCATTAAATTGGATTTTCTTTGGTAAAGAGAGTCTAATTTATTACCATTTACCTCGCAGATTCATTTGAGAAATTATTTCAGGTTCTGTTAATGAGTTTTTAGTCGGCAATGTGAAATGAGATGGAACTCTAATGCGAACTGAGTGGGATCGGCCTTAATTTAATCATGTGGAGCGGTGCGGTCGTGAATGGCCTTACTGACTTTGAAAATGGAGCTTGTGTTAACTTCCATCTTAATTTTCCTGCAGGTCTTGGACTTTCTTTTAACCTCCAGCCATCCCTGACTATAATTGGGAAGTACTTCCAGGTCAGGAGGCCCATCGCCAATGGCCTGGCCATGGCAGGTAGTCCGGTTTTCCTCTGCACGCTGGCACCTCTGAACCAGTTCCTGTTTGAACGTTTTGGCTGGAGGGGAAGCTTCTGTATCCTCGGGGCCATGCTGCTGAACTGCTGTGTGGCCGGATCACTAATGAGACCTCTAAATGATGGTAGGGGTGCAGGTTATCTCTTGGTCTCATGTTTTGTGTGTTTCCAGTCTAGCAAATGTGGCTCGTTGCATAATAGTAGATGTACGTTAGAGCTTATTGAACGCTATACAGGACAAATGCAGGATTATGCAACCAACTGTGGTTGTTCCATGAGGTTAGGGATTGATGATTATAAGAAAACTTGTCAGTTTTATTGGTAAAACCTTTTAAATTTTAAGCTGTCGTACAAAAGATATATTTGGATATTGCTGAACAAAAGTCTGTGCAATAATAACCAGCATACTTGCATATCTCTGAAAACTTTCTTAAGTATTTTCCTGTTACTCAATAGTAGGTGGCCCCCGCAGACCCAAGACAAATGGAGCCGTGAAGATAAATTGTTGTGAAAATGAAGCCCAGGTGCAAACCAAAACAAAGAGGTGCTGCTCAAAAAGTGTCAGCTGCTTCATGGACCTGTCTCTCTTCCATCACCGTGGTTTTATCATCTACCTAATAGGAAACATGCTAATGTTCTTTGGCATTGTTGCGCCAATGATCTTTTTGGCACCGTATGCCAAGCACCGTGGCATGGACGAGTACTCGGCTGCCAGCTTGCTCTCTGCACTGGCGCTTGTGGACATGTTTGCCCGGCCAGGCACGGGCATCCTCGCCAACACCGCTCGTGTGAGGCCCAGGATCCAGTACCTCTTCAGCTTTGCCATTACCTACAATGGCGTGTGCCACCTGCTGTGCCCGCTGGCCTCCGGTTATTGGGGGTTGATGGCGTACGCATTGTGTTACGGCCTGGTGTACGGCATGGTGTTCGCCCTGCTTTTCGAGTGTCTCATGGATGTGGTAGGACCGAGCAAGTTCTCCAGCGCCGTGGGACTCGTCACGATCTTCGAGTGCTGCCCGGTTCTGCTTGGACCACCCATTGCAGGTTGGTTTAGTGGATTGGTGGTATGTAAATGTGGGTAATATTATAATCTGCCATAGCTTCTGGGGGAAAAGGCTTTGCATGATATTAGTTTATTCAATTATTGCCACTATTTCAAGAACATCACACTAAACAAACCACAGTAGACAAAATATATTTTAAAAAACCCTCAATACAATTTATATCCCAAAACAAGAATGAATGAATTGAAACCATAAAAGTAATTCTTGATTAATAAAAATTTATGATAAGTCAATTAAATTTTATTTATATAGCGTTTTAACAATGGCCATTGTCTCAAAACAGCTTCACAAAAATGAAAAGAAAATTTAAAAAAGAAAATTTAAGAAAGTGTGTATGTGTGAGAAAAATGTGTCTAGATAATAATGAGATGAATGAATAAATGAATTATGTAATAATAATAATAATAATAATAATAATAATAATATTTAAAAAACAATATTGAAAGTAAATATTATTGCGGTTGGCTAGGAAATCTTGTTTTAAAGTTTTTATAATTTTTTTAACAATAAAAAAGCCCTACTGTTTCAACAGAGAATAAAAATATGTTGCGGTGCTTGTATTTAGACTGTTTCCAGGAAACTTAGGCCTTTTTATTCAAGTGAACAAAAGAAAATCCTTCAAGATGCCTAATTCAGATTTCTTATTCTACTTGTTAACTTTCACTATTAAAACTTTTAAAAGTGTGTTGAAGTATTAAAAGGCAATCAACTTATGTAGAACTTTTCTAGATATGCGAACAAAGCGCTTTACAAAGTGATAAACGACAGAAGGTGTTTACTTATTTGTTTTTTTTCTTATTGTCATTTCCTCCAAAGAAAAAGGTCACTTATATTTCAAGATGGCAAAAAGAAACTAAATTGCGCTTGAATAAATCAGTCTGTTATCTCTCTCTCTCTCTCTCTCTCTCTCTCTCTCTCTGTGCTGCATGCATAACTAATGGAAGAACACAGGACAGGGTGGGAAAGCTTTCCAGGGTATCATTATTGTAAGACATTCCAGCAGAATTGGATTATGGTTGGTAAGGGAGGCACCGTGGCGGTACACGTAGGGCCTCAGGAAAATGTGTGAGTGTGTTTGTGTGTTTGTGTGTGTGTGTTAGCGGAGAGGGCGGAGGAGGTGGTGAGGGTGAGGCCGTAATTGGTCACGGTTATTTAGTGCTGCAAATCGTCCGCAGTCGCTCTGGCTTTCTGGCCGCGTGAGGATTCGCTTTCGTGTGTAAATTACAGCGAGGTTTTTCCAAAGCGAAGTAGCTCTGAGTGTAATGAAGTCTCCTTACGCTTTTCGCTCATTCCGGCCCTCGGTCCCTTTCGGCCAACAGACGCTAAGCTGGTAATGCTGCCAGTGCCACCTCAGCTGCTCTACTTCTATCATGTAATGGGTCTGAGTAATCCGAGTGTGTGGGCAGGTTAAAATACTGGATGAGTAGATATTAAACGCACAATCCATAGAAATGCTTGCAATCAAATGTCATTTCCCATCAGGTATCAGCATATATTTTAAAAATTGCAAAAAAAAAAAAAAAATGAAGGAAATTCATTGTGTGTTTAACGTTTGTCCAGCACGATGGAATTTACACTGTAGACTTTTGCTTGATGTGTCTTTAGCAGCGGTCAGTCCGTCCTCTGAGCAACGGCCCAACTCTCCGAGGTAAGAGCACATTAAAGACAGCTGAGCCAAAGGT
This sequence comes from Clarias gariepinus, assembly GCF_024256425.1. Taxonomy (NCBI): domain Eukaryota; kingdom Metazoa; phylum Chordata; class Actinopteri; order Siluriformes; family Clariidae; genus Clarias; species Clarias gariepinus. Next base: position 22,334,022 of record NC_071122.1, read on the forward strand.
TATTCTGGCCCTCCTAGCTTCGCTTGCCGTGTGTGTGTGAGGGGGGATTTCATCTTCCCTTGAGCTCAAGATAATTTAATGTTTCATGTATTTCCAGAGATCACATCTGTGCTGACATACTTTTTTTTTTCCTAACTGGGATTTAAAGAAAAAAGGAGAAAAGAACACAGTTATCTCAAGCAATCATGTTTTTGTCTAAGGGATTTGAAGTAATTGTTTCATAAAATACCAAGAAGAAGAAGAAGAAGAAGAAGAAGAAGCCATTTCACAGCCTGTCTTGGATTTGGTATGAAGACCAGCTGATTGAAATGAGATGGAGGAACACTGGGAACACTATGATTTGTATAGATGTGGGCTGGGAGTTTAATTGAAATAATATGGACTCAATGATTCACCACATCTGTTTTACTTGGAGCTGAGAAGCAAAGACCCACACATGAAAGCAAAGATCTCAACGTTGGTTCTGTTTCATACAGCAGTTTCTTGTTCAAACTTCGACTCTTCGTTCTTGTGCCATTCTGATTCGTATCAGGCAAACTTTGTCACGCAGGACCTGGCAACCCGGTCTGCTTCTAGTTTAATGAGGCAGAAATATCTGCGCCTCATTGATCTGTTGTGAGACCTTGGTTCTGAGACCGGTGTTTAATAGAGTAAATATGCACCGATGTGTGCTTCCCCCCCTTCCTTCCTCTCTCACACTCACAGTTATTACGTCCCGCTATAGCGTGTCTCCTTTTTACGTGTAGACTTTATGTGCCACTCCCCAGAACCTCGAGGTCAGCCTAATGAGGAAGAAGATAGGAAATGGCAGTAATTAGCCTTTCGCTTTCCCATATTTTAATGAATCTCGGTTCATCCCCTCACTCATTAGACGCCCTGTGTGATCATTAAGCAATGAGTACACATGCGAGAGGAGGAGAAAAAAAATAAGGCAACTTTAACAGATGGACTGGAATGACTGCCGCGCCAATCAAGCGCCCAACTTAATGAGGATTCTGGACATCAGCGCACACCATCCCCCTGAAACACGGCACGCCACGATCAATCAAAACACGGGCACTGATGTTGTTTGGGGTGGTGGAGACTGCGGGGCACGGTGAAACTCCCCCATCATCATCTTCACAGAGGAAGGACTCATTAGGAGCAGGGTTTTAATTGGTTTGGCTGCCCTGAAAGCTGACCTTCGGCTCTGCGGTGCCACCTGTTGGCCAGTCTGCTTCTGCGTGAGGGCAGAAGGATGATAGAAATATTTTAACGCTAGACATTTCCGAGGTCTTTGATGCACTAGGCCCATATTTAATTATCAATATGGATGTAATATGGTTTTCAGCAGTCTGTAAAGTTTTCCTTCAGTATGAGTGAAATGAGTAGGTTTGATGTTTAAAATTCGTCGGCTGACTTTTCTAATTTTGTTTGAAAATATTTTTTTTTTTAGTTTTCAAAATATTTTTTAGGCATAGATGAGACATTTGGGCCTAATTTTTATTTCTCAAAAGGAAAGAAAAATCCCATCCTAAATCTCACTTTCATGTTTGAGAACAGGTAAGCATCTCAGTTAACTACTCAGTGACAAGAATGCTATGTGCTAATGCTAAGGCTAGATTTGCTGTTTATTGACTTTAATCTCACACTGTTTTTTTTTCCAACTTTTTTTATAATTCAGACTTCAATCTCAGAATTTTTTACTTTTTTTCCTCAGTTTATCTCAAACTTCTGATGTTTTTCTCTCAGAATTCAGGGTTTAATCTTTTTTTTTTAACCTCAGAATTCTGACATTGGTCTTACAATATTAATTTTTTTCTCAGAATTCTATTATTTGGTGAAAATTTTGACTTTAATTTTAGGATTTTAATTTTCTTGTAGTTTTTTTGTTTTGTTTTTAAGTTATTATTATTTTTTTTAGATCCAACGTACAGTACCAGTCAAAAGTTTGGACACAAGTTGAGATTAATTTTACATTTTACATTTTAGAACAATAGAACACTGGACCTTTAAAAAGTATAAAATACAGTGGAACCTCGGATTACGAGTAACACGGTTTACGAGTGTTCCGCAAGATGAGCAACGAATTTTAATAATTTTTGACTTGAAAAACGAGCATTGTCTTAGTTTACGAGCACCGAGTATCATGTTTTACGCATGCGCTTCTTGTTTTGACACCGAGCGTCACGTCATCACAAGTGAGCCAACGGTTTTTCTCTCGCTTGCAGCGGAATTGTAGGTAATCGTCTCTCCTGCTGGGTGAATACACACACACACATTAGCGGAGAGACCGCTTTTAAAACCGTTTAAAAATTAGCAAGGAACATCGCTAGTCACACTCGCCTGGGCGCATACTGACAGGATCACTACTGTAAAGTAAAACAACAACAACAACAACAAAAAACAACAACAAATTAAACAGCTCCTTACCTTTGAAAACAGTTGCGACAGAGAAGAGTTTGTGTGTTTATTTGGCAACCTGAGAGAAGGGGAGATGTAAAGCCGAGACCTATCGTCTCCCCTGCTGGGTCTTAGTGCTTGCATTGTTTTTGAGTGTGCGTGTGTGTGTTTGTTTGGCAACCTGGGAGAAGGGGGCTGTAAACGCGAGCGAGCCCCCCTTCAGCCCCCCTTCTCTCAGGTTGTTTTCAAAGGTGAGGAGCTGTTTAATTTGTTTTTTGTTGTTGTTGTTTTACTTTACAGAAGTGATCCCGTTAGTATGCGCTCACGCGAGTGTGACTAGGCATGTTCCTTGCTAATTTTTAAACGGTTTTAAAAACGGTCTATCCGTTAATGTGTGTGTGTGTGTGTGTGTGTGTGTGTGTGTGTGCACGCACATTTTACACACACACGCCCTGCGTGCACAAACGGAAACACTTATCTGTCAGGATTTAATTAAAAAAAAATTTAAGGTAAAGTACAGGTAATTTGTTTTATTTTTATTTTATATTTTGTATTAATTATTTTTATGCATTTATTTTTTTGGGCTGTAGAACGAATAATTTAAGTTTCCATATTTCCTATGGAAAAATTAAATTTGGTTTACGAGTGTTTTGGAATACGAGTCCGCTTCTGGAACGAATTATGCTCGTAATCTGAGGTTCCACTGTAACACATATGGCATTAGATAATTAAGTAACAAAATATCAGTAAGTTTTTTTTTTGACTCGAAGGTCAGCTGTTCTGGAACATTTCTTACAAGAACAGTATTGTCAAGACCATACTGTAAAAGTACATTTGCAAAATCCATCAAGCACCATGATAACACCAGATCTGGAAGATCTTTCCAGAAAAGCAAGACTAAAACTTACCTCTGCTAACAAGTAACAAACAGCACCTTAGATTAGAGCCATTATGAAGACTTTATAGAGCATAAAGAGCAGACACATCTCAATATCAACTGTTCAAATGAGATTATTGCATATTTTAGATACCTTAAGCATTGTTTTACAGTGTAGAAAGAAATAAACATCAGGAGAGACCATGGAATTTAAAGGTGTGTCTAAATTTTTTTACTGGAAGTGTAAATGTGTTATGTAGTTCATACATCTTTGTGTAATGACCTGAATGTCTGTCGGGTATTATTTTATTAAACTAAAATTGTACATTTTACCAATCACTAAAACTATAGTTTTTGTACAATAAAATGGGTGACTCTAGAACTAACCAGAGCATTAGAACATCTTGTATACTGTATATACTTTTTTCTTGGCTTCTCTAATCAAGCAGAAGTTAACATGGCTCAGCATCTGATGCTTCTCTTCGAAAAAGTTACTCTTAGAATTCTGATTATTTGGTCATAATCTTCAATTTCAAAATTTTTACTTCTTTTCCTCTGAATTCATGTAGAATTTGACTTTAATCTCAGAAATCAGACTTTACTTCTTTTTAATTTACTTTTTAAGTTAATCCTGATTCTCTCCAGTCCCATTAACCCATGCAGTTACTACTGTAGGGATGTTGTGGGTAAAATTACTGCATGGACAAACGTCTTTACTGGATAAAGTTCTAAACACAAGGAATCACTAAAAGACTACCTTAAACTGACACATTTTAGCTAGATGCATACTGGACCCTAGGAGTTGATCATGACTGTATCCCAGAATCTGAAGGTGTTACTAGGAAATGAAACATTCACATGATGCTTAAACCCATCCTTAGACTTTAAACCCTGGCTTAACCACTTGCTGTTTTTTTCTACAGGTGCACTAGTAGACATGTTTGGCGACTACAGCTACATGTTCTACATGTGTGGCGCTGTGATGCTCACTGCTGGCCTTTTCCTCTTCGCCATGAACTTCTACAACTACAGACGAAGAGACACGATTCGGCACGCCCGAGAGAAAGGCGCTGAGCTGGCCGAGAGGAACGTGCAGAATGAGCTACTGAATGGAGATACCAGGACTAATGAGCAAATGCAGGACGGAGATGAACAAAGTCAGGGCATGGATTGTGGGACACTTGAGGTCAGATCAGAGATGGAGGACATCCCTTTATAGTATGATACAAGGGATTTAGTAAAGAATGGATGGGTGTGATATGTACATGGTTTAATAACCATATAGCCCCATATGGCATGTTTAAGTATTGTATAAAGCCTTTCTTTGATTCGTCACCAAATGGCTACAACTCCAATAAGGAGTCCAGTGCATGTTGCCTATTAAAGGATTAAATGTGATGCACGAAATATTTACATTATGTAGTTTGGAAACTGTTTTTAATAGAATGTTTTATAGACTGTTTTTATCTCAGCCTCATGAAAAAAATGTAAAATTTTTGTTTTTTTAGTTATTTTTTTTTTATTTTTTTTTTAGATCCAACGTACAGTACCAGTCAAAAGTTTGGACACAAGTTGAGATAAATTTTCTACATTTTAGAACAATAGAACACTGGACCTTTTAAAAGTATAAAATAACACATATGGCATTAGATAATTAAGTAACAAAATATCAGTAAGTTTTTTTTTTTTTAACTGCTGGGCAGCTGTTCTGGAACATTTCTTACAAGTACATTTGCAAAACCCATCAAGCACTAGGATAAAACTGTCTCTCATGATCAAAACTTACCTCTGCTACCAAGTAACAAACAGCTCCTCAGATTAGAGCCATTTTGAAGACTTTACAGAGCATAAATAGCAGACACATCCCAATATCAACTGTTTAAATGAGATTATTGCATATTTTAGATACCTTGAGCATTGTTTTACAGTGTAGAAAGAAATAAACATCAGGAGAGACCATGGAATTTAAAGGTGTGTCTAAATTTTTTTACTGGAAGTGTAAATGTGTTATGTAGTTCATACATCTTTGTGTAATGACCTGAATGTCTGTCGGGTATTATTTTATTAAACTAAAATTGTACATTTTACTAATCAATAATACTATAGTTTTTGTACAATAAAATGGCTAACTAACCAGTGCATTAAAACATCTTGTATATATACTTTTTTCTTGGCTTCTCTAATCAAGCAGAAGTTAACATGGCTCAGCATCTGATGCACAAAATCTAAAACACGCAGCTAAAAAACTGTAGCTCAAATCTAGTTCAAATTTTACATTTAAAGACTTTACAGATTTCAATTGAGAAACGTATAGTTTTCTGAAAATAGCACATAAGACTATGTTATTACCTATGTTAATTTTTTTGCAGGATTTTCAAATTGTTGTTTTAACAAGTGTATATACATTTTTTTCAATTTAAACAGGAAAATCTTTCTGATTCTTATGATGCAACAAGTGTATTTTGTACAAAATGTACTGAATGTAAAGTTTACAGTAAAAAAAATCTATTAAATTGTATTCCCATACATTTTTTATTTTCTAAATGTTAAATGTATAATGAAGTCAAATTTGTTATCAATATAATTCTCAATTAAAATTTTATTTATTTCATTTGGATGGCACTTTCAATTAAATTCAAATATGTATCTAGTGCTTTTTACAATGGTCATTGTCGCGAAGCAGCTTTACAGAATCAAAAAGGTATGAAAATAAATTCAAAAAAAAAAATGTGTGTATGTATAACTTATAAATGTAAGTAGCTTGTGCTTGATGAGCAAGCCAAGGGTGACCGTGGCAAGGAAAAACTCCTTGAGATGACAATATGAAGAAACCTTGAAAGGAACCAGACTCAACAGGGAACCCATCCTCATTTGGGTGACATCAGACTTTCAACAACAGGCATCATCACAAATACCTTTGTTTTATGTTCAGTGCTCTATGAAAATGTAGTTTTACAATTTCTTTACTCACGGTAGAACTAGGACTTACTAACAAGGAGACTAGGGAACTAGGAAGTGAGGGAATTAGACACTGTGAGGCAACTACATGCTGTGGGAAGGGAACATGGGAATTAGGAATCATGGAAACGATGGCACTAGAGATGAGGAACAAAGAAACTAGGACTTGGGAATTTAAGGATGAAGGAACAATGGCCATGGGAACTAGGAACTATAAGTACCTATAACCAGGGAGATTTTTACATTAAAGGTTGAATCTTAGATCAAGTTTACAAAAGTTTACAATTTAAAGTAAAGTTTAAAAGTAAATTAAGTAATTATGTGTTTAAAGAATGTCACTTTTTTATGACAGTAAGAAGAAAAAACTACAGCACCAACAGAATTTCAGGTTCTGGCTGTTCCTCTGATGTAAATTGTGTCCAGTGAACTAAATGTAAAGTTTACAGTAAAAAAACAAAGAAGAAAAAAAACCCATTGATTTTCCAGTTCAGTGCAGCTTTCATTCTTTTTGACTGACTACAGTATAAATCAGGTCACGCTGCCTTTTGTTCTCTGTCGTTCATTCACTTCTTCGCCATCTATCAAGGTGCTGATAACGTCATGTTATTTTTATTTTACCCTCGACAGCTATTCCAGGAGATATACATAACAATTTGTCAGTGAAACGTCAAACATTTCGGGAAATAACACTTAAAAACACAAGATACAAAATAATCTGTGTTTGTGACATGATGACACTCGACTCATCGCTCTTGCTGAAAATGGGACACAGCCACAATCTCTTTCTCTCTCTCGCTCCCTCTCGTTTTCTCACTGTATCCAGAATTATTGGCGCCCTCCATAATAGGTTTTATGGATACATTGCATTGAAAGAAAAAAAACTTCAATACACTGAAACTAGAGTCGAACATACGACTGTCACATAAACAGAATGACACCCCTTGAGATTCTGCACTTTTTGAAAACCCAATATAATAGAAATTTTTTTTATAGCATAGCGTTTAGGGGCCCCCAGTCACTCAGGGTCCTCGGAATCATACTTACTAAACCCGCCCCTTTATGACTGACAACACTTAATAATTCTGGGACAATATGATATGGTTGCCTCTGCCAACAGGTTATTGTTAGTCAGAGATCTAACAATCACATTCGCCTAAAAATCACAAACGAAATGTAAATAAATAAATAAATAAAATAAATTTGTAGTTTTTAAACCCTAATATACACCATGTTAACTTTTTGTACCCTGTTATTCAAAGCACCAAATATGCATAGAACGGAAAAGCGGTTAAAACGACCTTTGTGAAGTAATGGACCAAAATTTATCAGTACAAATACAGTACATACTGAAACAGCACTGAAACAAGAAGATGAACGATATAACCTTGTTGTCATCTGTGAGTTTGTTTCTCCTGAAAGAAACTAACATACGCACTATTAGCGTGTTGATTTAACACGGCGTGTGTAATATAAGTGTTCGAAGTGTGTGCGCACTGCCTCGCTGTAAATAAAGTTCATGTCGTTCATGCGGATTCTTTAACAAAGCTTGCTGCAGGATCCAGCAATGGGAGGCGATTTGTTCGCATAATGTTGACACAGTACACAAAAATTTCATAACAATAGACCGAATAATTGTGTTACTTCTTGCCGTCTTATTAAATTTCTCCCCGAATTGACCAATTTCCAACAACAACCGCACAAACACGACTTCACTTCCAGTAATATATATTTAAGTACATAACGTGTCATAAAGGGTGCCAATAATTGGTTTCAAACTTATAACCTTCTGTTTAGTAAAATCATTACAATGCAGGTGGCGATAGCTGGGAGAGGACAAGTTCAAAATGGCTAAGTAAAGAGGAATGAAACGTGTGTGTGTGTGTGTGAGAGAGAGAAATCGAGAGAGAGAGAGAGAGAGAGAGAGAGAGAGAGTGTGAGAGAGAGCGAATGCCTTTGTGACTGTGTTCCATTTTCACCTGCTCGCCGGGCGGGACAGCACGACTGATGAGAAGAGCGTTAGAGTGTCACTGGGCCACGCCCTTCAATCCCACCCTCCTTCAAAAGCACATAATAAATATACTCCATCATCATGGGCCTGGGGCGAGTACCATCAGCACACACACACACACACACTCACACACACACACACACACACACACACACACACTTAAACACCCACTTTCACAAAGAAAGAGAGGGAATTAATTATAGATGTACATTAAATTACTTTCATTGCTTCCCTCGCTACCCAGATGGGACACACACACAAAGATGTGACTGATGAAGCAGTGCTTCGGTGTTACCCATGACAAACGTGCGCGCGCGCACACACACACAAAAGATACTGAGGAGGTAAGCATCAGGTGTGTTTTACGTCATGTAAAGGCTGGTGTTGATCCGTAAAGCTCACTGTTCTGTTCTCAGATCGGATCAAGTCGGATTGGACATTTGAACAATTTCCAACATGCATGTAAACGTGTAAAACTTTAAATGTAAATGTGTAAATGTAAAGATGTAGATTCACCAAGACCTCTTCTGAGTTTAACATCATGTTTAGTTTGGACTCTGAGCTTTGATTCTCCGGGTTCTGCTCAGTTCTGCTCAGTTCTGCCTCGCCCTACTCTTAGATCGGATTGCTCGATTCTGTTGCTTGATTCGATCGTATTTCTGCTCAGATATTTTTTGCTTAGATCAGACATCCCTGTACTTGGACTTGTTTACTGCTCATAGGTTCGATTGATTAATATTCTGCGTCCGTTTGCTTAAACGGGATTTGACTCAGGTTTATGCCCAGTTCGCGTCCTGCTCCATGATAGGATTTGAGCTCTGCAGTTCACTTGTGAGCTGCTGAAGCCTTAGAAGCTTAGATTGGATTCTGAAAAAGACCTCTATGAATTATTTAGATTTTGCTGAACACTGGATAAATTTAGCAGATTTCGCTTCTCTTTAGAATTAAATCGCAATCTTTTCAGATCTATAGACTGAAGTTTGCACAGCGCTGGAGTTGAATCAGCTCTATAATTAGAGCGATTGTATTTATCGACAACTATGTGATCTGACTGTGTTCTCTTGAATCTGATTCAATGCGGATTATTTGGCCAAACTCCCTGCAGTCCGAATCTGTCATTAGATTGGATTTTTGTCGAGCTCCTTGATTAGACTGGATTTTAGACACATTCTCTTCTGCTTTATTATTAGATTAAATACTGCTCGGCAACACTTACAACTCTCCCATGTACAATTCTGTGTTGCTCCATGCTTAGATTAGATTGAATGCTGTTTTTTTTTATTTACTTATTATAGTATTTTTTAGTGTTTTCTTTGTATTCTCTCAGGTTGGCAAATGCGAACTTGTTGATAATCATAAGGACCTCACACTGTAAAACAGAACTCTCGAAAACCTTTTCATTTTGGTGCCATACACACACACACACATACACACACACATCCTCTATCTCTTCCTTTCTTGTGCTGTCATAATTAATGGAGTGTAAACAGATGTTCAGCGGGGTCTGCGGGTTTTTGTGGCCAGTTTATTCTAATGGGCTACATATGGCGAAGAGGTGTGTGTGTGTGTGTGTGTGTGTGTGTGTGTGTGTGTGACTGCCTCTGTGGCAGGTGTTAAACTTCCCAGATGCTTGTGCCCCTTCCGCAGCGTCTCTACTCATCCTTACACATCTTCATCACACTTTCACTCTTTTTTTCTTCTGGTACCGTCTTCAAACCGAAACCTTTTTCTTCTTCTTTCGTTTTGCAAATGTAACTATTTTCCTTGTACACCAGCAATAATCTTTTGTTTTCTTCCCCTTTTTCGTCCCTTATCCCAAAGATCTTTCCAAATGCTTTACAAAGCACTGAAACTGGAGACTCCTTCCAACAACTGTACGCACATTGTACTTTATTAAACAACATGTTGTTTATTATTACTTTTAAGATCTCACATGCCGTACTTGCTGTATGTTTAACTGCATTCTGCTGTATAAAAACCTCCATAGATGTGATAATCTGGTCATTCTGTACATTCAGGTCGTCAGCTGAATTCATTTTATTGCCACATAACGTTGCTGAGTCTAGACCTGAGCGACTGATCAACCCCAGATCATAACACTGTCTCCAGAGGCTTGTACAGTGGACACTATGCATGATGGGAGCATCGCTTCATGAGCTTCCCTTCTTACCCTGACACGCCCATCACTCTGGAATAGGATCAACCTGGACTTATCAGACCACATGACCTTTTCCCACCGCTCCAAAGTTCAATCTTTATGCTCTCTTGAAGGCCGATATATATATATATACATACAAAAGTTTATTAATAACAAATAATATATATATATTTGTTATTAATGAACTTTTGAGCGTTTATACCCTTAAAACTCACTGCATGGGTCAATGATAATTAAAAAAAAAATAGTGCTTATATGGAAACCTTGCTGGTGTGTGTTAACAGGGAGGCTTTAGACTTCACACTGTGTATTTAAGTTTTTGGATATGTGAGGTAGAACGAAGGTTATCATAACTTTTATAAAGGGTCAATTTTACGAGTACTGGAATATGGGAAAGACGTCGCAAATATGTAGAACTTTCGAAATAAGAATATTATTATTATTATTATTATTATTTATTTATTTATTCATTTATTTCTAATTTATTTATTATAAACAGCCAAAAACAACAATAAAAACACATGATCATGTGTATCTGTGCTATTTCTTTGCCTGTGTGGCCCATTTTTGGAAAATGATGCACACCCATGTTTGTGTAGTTGGTTAAAATGAGCTAAAATTCAGTTCATCACACTGACTATTTTGTACTAAAAAAAAAAATCTGTCACTCTATACTGCACAAGCCCGAGTCCCAATGTTAAAAAAAAAAAAAAAAAAAAAAACAACAACCACAATTCTTCCATAGAGCTAAGGGGTTCATCACTGTCCCTCCAGGTTTTAATAATGTACTGGACAGTTCTTAACCCAATTCCAGTCATTTTAACATTTTATTTGCTTGATTCAAACTAATAACTTTTTTTCTTGCATTACAATATATTATCCAATTGTTAGATGAATTAGAGGGGGTAAAAATCAGTTAAACTTCAAAAATGAGTTGTGCAAAATGTCCACGAACAAAATGTTTAAATTTAAACCCAATTAAAGTCCAATAAAGGTTCTGGGAAATTTTATGGATCCTTAAGTAGCCATTCAGAAGTCACTTTGGATAAAAGTTTCTCCGCAGTGAAACATAATAATCCTTAAGTTCTTCATTACATGATCATTTTTGCATGAGCGCTGCATGTACTGTGGTTCTCCGCACCACATATCCTGTTTCCCCTGTGCCCCGCGTGACAGCACCTCCCCGAGCCCCTCACCACCGTCTCCGGCTTTATTCTGACCACACGCCTGGGACGCAACACCTCCCTTCCACTCTCTCTCTGACACACACACACACACACACACACACACACAGTCCCTGAACTGCAGGTATCCTGTGTCTCTGCACTGACGCTCGATAGAGCTCATTTTTACAGCAGAGATTATTTAGTGTAATTGGGCCTTGTGTTGTAATGACCTTGCAACTTTTTCCCCCCCTCTCCTCCTCCTTCCCCTCCCTTCTTCCTCTCTGCAAATTGGAGAAGGGAAATCTGGTTTGACACGGGGCCCAGAAGATGTATTAGCGCGCTATGGTAACTGCCTGCCGCAATAAGGTCGCAGTGGAAGTGTGTAATTAGTGCGTGGTGGCCTTCCCTCAGGAACGGCTTTTTTATTACCTCAATATGTCATAGGACGGGATCTCTAAGAGAGAGAGAGAGAGAGAGAGAGGAAAAGAGGAGACATTATTATTATTGTTATTATTAATATTAATATTATTATTATTATTATTCCTGATGATTAGACATATTTAAGTCTGGTTATTACCGGACCTTACAGACGAATTAAATGCACGTCGTTTCATCTCCTAAGTGAATCCCACACATTAGCCGAAGCACTTTGATAAATGCCTCATGAGGCTTGGTGACTGCAGTTCAAAAGCTTAAAAGAGAGCGAATGAGTAAAGAGGAGAATAAAGTGAGCTTGGCTTTGATCCTGTTTCCAATTGTATTAAACCACTCGGCCTGTTTTTTAATCAGGGTCACCCGTGATGAGACGGAAATCACAATGCATTTTTTAAGCATGACGTTACGTCCTTAAAGGCGAAATAGACTTTCCATCCTGGGAAGAGGTGTGCAGTGACATAACATTATTCTTTAATATGATTTTCCTTTGTCATGGCTGTATCAAGTAAAATAATTCATTTAATTCTTGTAAATAGCTTCAATTCTATGCTTTCAACACAGTTAATGTAACTCACAGTTTTATTTGTTTATGTATTATTTTTTAAAGCTTATGTTCACCAATTTACGTGCTCAAGTGATATAAGTACATATTTCAAACTTTAGAAGATGTAAGCATTCATTAGTAAGACTTCATGCGTAAGAACCACATATAATACTTCACAATGTCAAGTTACGTAACGCATTATAACATCTCAACATCATAATATCAGGCTGCGTAACATGTTATAATATCTGTGTTGTCACGTCATCATGTCAGGCTGCATAATACATTATTATATCTGATTAATAATATCAGAGGATATGACTTCTTAATGTCAGGTTTCATAATGCTTCACAATATCAGAGCACTGTATATGACTTCCTAATGTAAGGCTACATAATGCTATACAATATTAAAAAAATGGCTTTCTAAGGTCAGGCTAAATAAGATTTAAACATATGACTTCTTAATGTCAGGCTACATAGTGCTTAATATTGTCAGAACACATGATTTTCTTCTATGTCAGGTTTCATAATGCTTCATAATATACAAAATATGACTTTCTAAGGTCAGCTACATAATGCTAAGATTTAAGCATATGGCTTCTTAATGTCAGGCTACATAATGCTTAATAATATAAGAGCACATAAATGTCAGGCTACATATTGCTTAATGACTTATCAATGTCAGGTTACATAGTGCTTAATAATGTCAGAAAATATGACATCATTATGTCAGGTTTTATAATTCTTCATAATATCAGAGCACTGTATATGTCAGGCTACATAATGCTAAATAATATCATAATGTATGACTTTCTACTGTCAGGCTACATAATGCATAATAATACAAGATAATATGACAGTCTAATGCCAGGTTACATAATGCTTAATAATAATAATAATAATAATAATAATAATAATAATAAAAATACCAATAATAATGTGTATGTTTTATAATGTATTAAATATTGAGCCCTTATGAACAATTAAACATGCTTAGCTCAAAATGTACAAGGTGGTTATTATTATTATTATGATTTATTTATTTTTATTGTTATTATTGCAGTACAAAGTATTATGGTTAGTTTAGTATTGCTTACATGTCAAACTCCTAAGCTGTAAAATCTTAAAACCTCTCCTTGGGATTCTGTGTGTAATATTTCCGATCCGATTCTTTCGGACACTAGAGTTCAGTGTTGCTCCACAGTAGAGAGCCTCGTGTTTTGAATGCAACGCCAGTCCAGACGCACGACCCTGACCCCCGGGTGCCACACCACGCAGAAGTGATGAACAACACAAGCTTTTCTTTCCACTGACACGGAGACACAGAGGCAGGCGCAGAGACAAAGCAAGACGAAGCCTGGTTTTAGACTAGTGGAGCAGCGTGACTGTCGCAGCGTGTCTCTCTGTCTCATTCTCCGTCATCTCAGGCTGTGATTCTTTAAGAAACTACAGTCAGTCGAAATGTTAGACAGTCTTAATGACATGATAACGTTTTTCATCACACATTTTTAATGCTGCTTAGATAAAGGTCCTATATTTCACTTTTTCTTTAACAACCGAACACAGGTCTCTTAGCTCCAAACTGTGTGTGTTTGTTAATGCTCAAACACTGAAATACCCCACACATAAAAAAAAAAAAATTATACCTTGGTTTCACTCCTCTTCCGCACATGCTGTTTCAGTGTTTATGTAGCCTAAATGAGCTCTTGCTGAGCTTTACCCACAAGAAAACAACAGAGCTGGGCAAGAAGCTACATCTTGACCAGGCGCTGGGGGGGAAGGGGGGGGGTCTTCTTTTATGAGGTCACATTAGGGGAAAAATCAAACTGGCTTGATATAAAAATGTTTTTTAAAGAAAGCTCACAATGTTGTTTAAATCTCAAACACTTTTCGCACAGTCATGATGTGAAGTCCTGCACACCTCTTGTTTTCATGTCCTCCACACTCACACGTCCATCGACTGAATGTCCTTCTCAGTGAACCCTTTAAGATTTTACGCAGGAATCCGAAACGCGTATTTTTCTCCGAGAATCTGTTCCAGTTAGAACTCTTACAAACCCTTAAAATAATCATCTTTTTTTTTTTTTGTAGTGCTTTTAGTTAGAGCGTATCAGAGTCATTTGGGATTCATGCCTGGCTTCCCATTTTGAGCGTCCCCTAATGTTTTAAACGTTCTAACAGGATTTAGACCGTCCTCTTCACAGTTTGACAGGCGCACAAAGAGCCTCAACTAGGAGGAGTGTAAATTAAAATTCTGCAAGAGAACATGATTATTTTTTCTCCTCCATTGATCGGCGCACGCGTTGTTGTGGGCATTAAGGCTTGATTAGTGCTGACACGATGGCCGGGCCCGGAAAACAAAGCCGTGCGCCGTGAATATTAAACGCAGCTAGCATATTAAATATAGCGCCGGTCCTCGGCTGGGAATGAATATTGCTTTGTTTTTTATGTGTGTATATATATATATATAATGTAACATTCCTGTCTGCCTGGATCTCTTTCTCATATTGACATGCCCATGTTCCTCTTCCACACACTCAAGACTGAAGAGAGTAGAAGTGAGAAGTGTTTTATCGAGCCCCCGAAATCTCACATCCACTTAGGAAAAGAAGAAAGGTCGATCCGATTTGTTTTTGTGGAACTTAGGGAAAAGTGCACCGACTGCACTTTTTATTGTCTCAGCGCTGTGTTTATGTATGTTTAGTCCCAACCCTCTTTTTTCATTCCTCTTATTGAATATCAAGCTGTTTGTTTATTTAATAACAAAAAACAAACAAATAAATAGCTAAACACATATGCCAAGATATTACATTTTATTTATTTATTTATTTATTTATTTATTTATTAAAGAACATGACACACTTTGTATCTGTACATTAATAGGTGTGTTTAATGCTATCCAAATTCATTAAAAAAAATATGGTGCATAAGTTCTTCCCATGTAAAGTACTGCATATAAGGAGTCGTTCCCTCACCAGCCTCCTTTTCTTCCCCTCTCTCTTGACATTAAGATAATAAAACCGCATCATGTTATTGTTCCAAAAATCCAACTTTAAATTGCTGACTCTGGTGATTCCTTTTTTAAATAAATATACAAGCGTTTTTTTACTGTATCAGCCACATTTTTATTTTATTCATGTATGTGGACATAAAACCAACCCTCTTGATTAAGCTGTTAATATCAGAATGATAACATTAAAAAAAGAGAACATTAGTATACGGAAATTAATGATACCCTGAAGTCACGATTTGATTCAAATTATGATACTGCATTTGTAATTGGATTACATTCAGTTCAGAGAAAAGCTGAGAAAAGGAAAATTCTGCAAAATGAAATGTTTTGTTTTAAATCAAAGATGGTTTGATATTGGAAACAACTACAGGTTCATGGTATTATAATCTATAATATAAATAAAATAAAAAAAAAGGTGTTGTCTATATACACTGGAGGACCAGAAACCAGACTTAGAAAAATGTCTGCCTGTCTGTCTGTCTGCCTGTCCGTCTGTCTGTCCATATTTTGTTACAGCATCACGTAAAACTGTCTGAAGAGAATTTACTGAAACTTTTGCAGTACTTAGAGATCTTAACCTGCATGATGAGTGAAACTAAAATTTTAAATAAAAGTGATGTTATGAAATTGTGTCCAATTTTTTTCCCCAGACGTGACATTTAAACAATCAGCTACAGAAGTTATGCAGCATTTCTGTGTTTATTACTTTAAAGTATTTTTAAACCCTTTGTGTAGTGATAACTCGGGATTGCGATCATCGCAATCCATTAAACCTGTATGTCTGTATATCTGATAGACAGATATACAGACATACAGACATACAGATTTAATAATCTACTTTAAAATAAGCTACTAATGCGGTACTCACTCAATGTAAACAAACACCTGCACCAATAGATATTAATTAGAGAAGATAAACTGAATATTATATATCCTGGGATTAGTTCATATTTTCGCTTTGTCTAAAATAACAGCGCTGAAGTGGTATAAGTGAATTTTAACGTGCTGGAGTGGTTCTAACACAAAGCGGATCGGATCCAATCCAATAATATTAAAGCTGATTCACTTATTTTTAGCTTTAAGCTTTTAACTATTTCTACAAACTTTTTTTATACTAGTGATAAATAAGTAAATAGATACATATTTGTTAATAATTAATAAATGTATCTGACCTATGACTGACTGAAAGTAACGATCAGCAGAAACAGGGCTCTAAATTTAGCTAAAATGCCTGAATCCTACAGATAAAGTGAGTACGGTGCTGTTTGAAAGCTATTTAACACTTGTTTACATTATAACAGGGCTGTGCAACCTTATAATGTATAATACACGATTGCAATCCAGAGCTGCCGAGTTATCATTAGACAAATGGTTTAAAAATACTTTGAAATGCTGCGTAACTTCTGTAGCTGATGTCTGGGGAAAAAAAGCACTAGAAAAAAAAAATCTGCCAATTTTCTGCTTCACACTCCAATCCAATAGGTGGCAGTATTTCAGCAACCACTAATACATGTCATTCATACAGCATACAGTAACTCTCTGTCTAACTCATTAATTTAAAGAACCAACATTGGAAATAAATGTTCGGTAATCAGAGAGTGAACCACAGATGAAAAATTGAAAAAGTAGATTGGACAATGATGAAGTTTTGTCTTATATAAAATGTTCAGTTTATCTTTTCTAATTAATATCTATTGGTGCAGGTGTTTGTTTACATTAAGACAGTAGCGCATTAGTAGCTTATTTTAAATTAAATGACTAAATTCGGCACAGAACCGTTCATAACATCATTCTTACTCAACGTTTTGATTTCACTTACTGTATGTGCAGGTTAACCTTCAGTACAGGCAGATATCGAAGTACTGCAAAAGGTCTGGAGAGACAGATATACAGACATACAGAAGGAAAGAAAGACACGTTTTGAGGCCTCAAGTATAAAATGTAAAAAAAAAAAATCATTGAAAGAGTGAGTTCTGACCAATATGGACAAAACCTGTCTTTTATTTATCGAGATATAAAATTAAATGAAATATATAAATTGAATGAGAATACTATTGAAGCTACTTTTTAATGTCATACTCAAGTATATATTTCTTCTCCTTCATCAGGTCACAATATAAAGCGATTGCACAAGAGCAGAGGAGTGTCCCCTCACCATCATTCCAACAGGGTGTATCCTTCATCCCTCTCTCTCTCTCTCTCTCTCTCACCAAGGGAAAGTGTGAACGGTTTTGGCCGTATTTGAGCTCTTTCCTCACTTTGTGTCATTTTGAGGCCAGTGCTCCCTGGAGACTCTCGCTGCCTCAGGCCTGCCGGGCGTGTAACACATGGGCTCCGCCTCAGCCCCTTATTTTAGAGCTGCAGCGCCGCTCGCTTTTATGTAAATCATATTAATAAATTTGCTCCAAAGTTGCTCTAAGGATTTCCACTGTCGCTAGCGGAGGGTGACAGGGAAAGCGTGAATAATCCCTTTTGTTCTGCTATGGCTCGTGTGAATTCTCCTCTGTGTTTTTGTGTTTGAGTGTGTGACACAGAGAGACAAGGAGAGAGACGCAGAGAGAGAGAGAGAGAGAGAGAGAGATAGAGGATGAGAGATTACATGAGCATCGTCATAGCCTGCACTTAAGCAGACCATCGTGACAATAAAAATCTGTTGACTAAAACAAGTAGCTTTCTTTCTCTCGAAATAGATAGATAGATAGACAGATAGATAGATAGATAGATAGATAGATAAGCAGACAAACAGATAGATAGATAGATAGATAGATAGATAGATAGATAGACAGGTATAGATAGATAGTTAGACAGACAGACAGACAGATAGACAGATAGATAGATAGATAGATAGATAGATAGATAGATAGATAGATAGACAAGCAGACGGGTATAGATAGATAGTTAGACAGACAGACAGACAAATAGATAGATGGATGGACAGACAGACAGACAGACAGACAGACAGGCAGATAGATAGACAGATAGATAGACAGATAGATAGATAGATAGATAGATAGATAGATAGATAGATAGATAGATAGATAGATAGATAATCGGTGATCCCTATAATCAGCATTCGGAAAAAAGGAATAAATGGGCGAAAGGATTAGTTATAAATACTTCTAAAGATAATATAATAATTGATGGTATGACAGAGAGAAATATCGCACTCATCCAGATCCAATATATAGACTGAAAATGAGGTGTTAATAAAAATAGACTGATATAATTGATTAGGAGATGATGGACAGGGTGCGTTTAAGAGCGCAGTAACGTTGTCATACTGGAGCAGATCCTTTTTAGACCATTAGTCCAAGTAGGACAGGGTCCCAATCCGCAGTGCGCATCAGCACGTACTGAAAGGTCCGCCTCGAGCCTGGAGACCGACCGGAGACACTGTCCTATTTATAAGAACGTCCCGGAGACTTTCATACGAGATGTCTATCTGTGTCACAAACTATAACCGCATACACGCTCATGCTGCTTGTGTGGAAATATGAAACGTCCACCCAAAACAATTAAAATCCGAGTGCAAACATTTCCCTCAGACTCAGTCGGCAGGGAGCAGCTCAGACAAAAGCGCAGACATTTATATTTTTTCCATTTCAATTTTAAAAGCAGTTTTTCGTCCACTCGAGTGCCTGACACGCCAGACTTTATAAAGAACACAAGTTTAATCATTTCTCAACCACTTACATGCTAAAGTGACAACATCCAATATTACAAGTAAGTGTGAGTATTTCTTAAATAAAAAAAAAAGAAAATCCATCTATTTTCACCAGACAAACCCACGAGAGCGTTAAATGTGAGACTTGAGAAGTGTCAGCTATAGACTCGCACAAACATTCATGCATTTATGTCAGGTTCTCTTTAAAAGACATAACAGACATCGAGACAAAAAAAAATAAAATACATACATATATATTTCCTGTCTTTTTGACTGAACATCCATATACACTAAAGGATGAAGCCTAAAGGTCGGAATCTAAAGGCGTTTTACCTTTAAAAATCTGATATTTTACTTTTTCAAAATGTATTCAAACTAGAAACAGACGATCAACCAGAACCAGACTTACGGGAACACCACTTGAGTCGTCTCCTTGGACTGATCTGAGATCAGTAGTCTATCAGAATCGACCCAGAACGCCATCACCATCACCAGACCAACACCAGTATCTGATACAATAACAGTTTAATTAACAATGTGCCTCAAAGATACCCTGTGAAAACCAGCTGTTTATGTAACAACCTCAGCAGCGACCTCATTTCCCCTCTCGTCTGTTCCAACCACCAGCATCACTTTTAGCAACTAATCACCGGCCTGATCATCTGTCATCATTTGTACCTGTTTCTCACCGATTCTGGCCTTACAGTAAGTTAGATTTAGTTTTTTTAGTTCATGCTTGAATGATATAAAAAAAAACTGCGAGGCAAAAAAAAAAGTCCTTCAAAAAGCCTTAAGAACTATTACACAAGACGAGATAAAAATACAATAAAGTCTGGCTCCTTAAAAGCAAAATATAAAGAAATGGGGTGGGTGTCAAGAGTTTTGCACAGCACTGTATATCGTACTGAACTTCTGTATATATGACAAAATACATGTTTAACATTCTTGTAATCAGTGTGTACACCAGTGCAGTGTAGTAGTGTAGACGGTGAAAAGTTGCTCTAATGTATTCTTAAAAAAAAAAAATTAAGTGTATTTTTATAAATCTTTAAACAATACTGTCAGTTTTTTAAATTAATTAATTTATTTTAAATGCTGTCTAACTTCAATCCTGGTCTTTTTTTTCCACAGAAATCCTCAGGCATATTACTTAAATAGTGCATGTAGTTAGTAATATTTAAAAAAGTTTTGATAGTTAATTGTTTTTTTAGAAATTTATAGCTGCATCCTGAAAAAACTAGAAACAAACGGAGTAGTTTCAGACCTCAGTTGTTTTTCACGGCGCCCCCTGTAGAACTCCCCTGGAACTGCACATGACTCTAAAATGCGCAAACTGCACCTTTAATTGTAGAAAAAGTAGAACATCTTTCTTCGTTCTTGTTTATCTAAGGATCGGCAGACATAGGCTGACATCAGCTTTTTTCCTTGAAATCGGCCTTAACGGGGTCTCAGAAACCACGTAAACAAGTCTGGATCTTTCGAAATGTGAATGCTTCAAGGCATTAGATCAGATTAGATTAGATTAGATTAGATTAGATTAGATTAGATTAAATTAAATGGCATTTTGTTGTTATGGTCAAAGTCAATACAAATTTAATGAAATGCAATCTAACTATAAGTGCAAAAGTGGCCTATTTACAATAAATAAATGTAGAAAAATATGAATATGGAGATCAAACGGACAGGGATGAGAAGGTGGATTAGGTATTATAAATATCATATATGGGGTAATATACAGTATATCTGTGCAAACTATGATTGTTAAACACATGATGCTAAACTTGTACCAGTAGTGAAAGATCAGCGCAGTGTTCCAAGAACTCATACAGTACTGTACCTTATGCATTACCACCGGTGTAGTATTTATTCATTTATTTGTAATCCATTTAAACAGATGGCATTGTTACAGTCAGTAGTGTTGCTTAAACATGCTAACTTCCCAACAAACTAAAAAAAAAAACATCTGGTTAAAAGCTTTAAAAGTACTGAGAACAAGAACAAAACAATTTACACTTTATAAT
Organism: Clarias gariepinus; assembly: GCF_024256425.1. Lineage (NCBI taxonomy): Eukaryota > Metazoa > Chordata > Actinopteri > Siluriformes > Clariidae > Clarias > Clarias gariepinus. The sequence goes on from NC_071122.1 coordinate 22,355,250, forward strand.
CCGAATTCATTCCAATACTTTTGTGAAGTAGACTGGTGTATAAGTAAAGCCTGTAACAAGCAACATGGTATAACTGAACCATGATCATGTGATCAAATTAAACACACCTTAATCTGTCTATCTATCTATCTATCTATCTATCTATCTATCTATCTATCTATCTATCTATCTATCAACAATTTATTTGTGAATTACTGTGTCAAATAAGTATTTAATCACTTGCTTATCAGCCAGATTTCTGAGCCTCAAAGACCTGTTATTTTGCTTTTAAATAGTCCAGCTACACTCTGCTCATAAGTCTAAATTAGTAGCACCTGTTTGAGGTCGTTAGCCGTCATAAAGACACCTGTGCACCCCACGATCAGACACGTCTAAGTAGATACATGGGGTATCAATGATGCTAAGAATGGTGAAGAATCAGCCCAGAACTACATGGGAGGAGCTGGTCAATGCCGTGAAGAGAGCTGGGACCATCGTTTCCAAGGCTACCATCAGTAATACACTAAGACGTCATGGTTTAAAATCTTGCATGGCACGGAAGGTTCCCCTACTTAAGTCAGCCCATGTCCAGGCCCGTCTGAAGTTTGCCAGGAAACATCTGGATGATTCAGAGGAGTCATGGGAGAAAGTCCTGTGGTCAGATGAGACCAAAGTAGAACTTTTTGGTCTTGACTTCATTTGCCGTGTTTGGAGAAAGAAGAATGATGAGTATCATCCCAATAACACCATACCTACAGTGAAGCATGGGGCTGGAAGCATCATGCTCTGGGGGTGTTTTTCTGCACAGGGGACAGGACGACTGCACTGTATTAAGGAGAGGATGAACGGGGCCATGTATCGTGACATATTGGGCAAAAACCTCCTTCCCTCAGTCAGAGCATTAAAGATGGGTCGTGGCTGGGTCTTCCAACATGACAATGACCCAAAGCACACAGCCAGGAAAACCAAGGAGTGGCTCCGTAAGAAGCATATGGACTATTTAAAAGCCAAATAACAGGTCTTTGAGGCTCAGAAATCTGGCTGATAAGCAAGTGATCAAATACCGTGTGTATATATATATATATATATATATATATATATATATATACACACGGTTTCAAGAATTCCCAGATTTTTTTTTAAAAAAAAGAAAAAGGCAAGTGAATTGAGGATAAACATTCAAACCTGACATCATAATAAAGTGCATATAATGCAAGACCTCGGGAGGAAAAGTCACACTTGGATATAAAGTTTTGAGGCATTAATTGAGTCGATAAAAAGTACATTAGGGAGTGAGAGTAGGTGTGTGTGTGTGTGTGTGTGTGTTTGGGGGGGAATCACATGTAAAAAAAAACAAAAAAACATCTTAATATGTCCTCTATTTCCTATGGTCATATATGGACTGATTTTTAAATTAATTAGTTAATTTATGTATTTATTTTGGCTTGAACACACACACACACACACACACACACACACACAATCCTTGCTCTGTGTAGTTCTGTCATACGCATACAAATGTTGAATAATGAAGGACTTATAGTGTGTATGTGTGTGTGTGTGTGTGTGTGCACCAGAGAAAAAGATGACAGGTGTATGATGAGAGTGTAATGTACACACACACACACACACACACACTTGTGTAAGATCTCACCGTGGCAGAAGTGTGTCTTCATGAATTACGCTGTTTGAGTAGAAAGCGAACACGCTCCAGGGTAGCAGAGGAGACGACTTTCTGCCCCACGGGCACAAGAACACACGGCCAAGTGTCCGCTCTCTACTGACCTTCTCTAACCTCACACACACACACACACACACACACACACACACACACACACACACACGCTCTCGTTGTCCCTCTCTATTTCAGCAGTGTTTGGGTTATTTCATTGCTCTCTGACATCACAGCAGTGTCCTTGGAAGTGTGTGTGTGCATGTGTGTGTGTGTGTGTGTGTGTGTGTCACACAAAAACATGTGACTAGTGAGGTTTGTGTGTTTGTGAGAAGAAAAAATGTATAGAAAAAACGAGAGAAAAAATAGGTGTGTGTGTGTGTGTGTGTGTGTGTGTCAGTGTGGATAAGAATGAAAGAGAGAGTATGTGGCTCAAACACAGATAGAGATGATGACTAAGTAAAGGAAGAATAAGTTAACGGAAACAAAAGGGAAAAAAAGTCATAATTATACATTAAAATGTAAAAACAAACAAAAAATAAGTAAGAGATGATGTCTTGAAGAAAGGCATTATCAAATGTTTCTGGTTAGGAAATTATATTACATTATATAAAAATACACAACTATTAAGTCAAATTATGGATAAATTTACTTATTTTTAAAATAATAATAATAATAATAATAATAATAATAATAATAATAATATCCTTTAATAGGAATGCTTCAAATAAAAAAAAACTTATAATCTTATACTTGGTTAAAAAACAACTAAGTAAAAAGAGAAATATTAATTTAATTTAATTTGGCTGCATTCATGATACTTATAAAACATATGGTTTAGTCTTATCTAGTAAAGTATATCTTACAAAGACAGACATTGAGTACATCATCCATCCATCCATCATCATTCATCCATCCATCCATCCCACATCCACTCAACCATACTTCCATTCATCCATCATTTATCGATCCATCCAATATTATCCATCCATCTATCCATCCGTTTATCCATCCATCATCTATCAATCTATCAATCTATCAATCTATCTATCTATCTATCTATCTATCTATCTATCTATCTATCTATCTATCTATCATCCATCCATTATCTATCCATTCATCATCCATCCTTGGATGGGATGGGACTTCTTATAAAACATATGGCTTAGTCTTATTTATTAAAGGATCTTACAATAGCAATAAATATCCTTTAAAGTCCAAGATAGACACTGAATATATTATCCATCCATCCATCCATCCATCCTTCCATCCCTCAACAGATGCTATCCATCATTGGATGAGACGGGACGCTGATACACTTAATCTGGAGAACTCAGAGGAAACCCACACTGACATGGTGAGGAGGTGTTCAGTATATTGAGCTCAGGTTTGATCCATCCATGACCCTCGAGCTGTGTACACAATAAGCAGTGGACAAAAGAAGACACAATGACACACACTGAGCAAACGAAGCAACAAACATAGAGAGAAACATCAAGGAAATAACTCATACACACTAACTGAGACATCAAGTAGATGACTAGGCTAAGTGTGAAAGTAAGAGGAGCAACAGAAGAAGGGAGTTTGTGTGTGTTTGTGTGTGTGTGTGTGTGTGAGAGAGAGAGAGAGAGAGAGATAGAGAGAATTTGACGGAGGAAAGGGATCGCTGGTTAAACCCAACAACATTAAACATGGCACTCTTCCCTGCTCCTGCCCAGCAGAGGCATATCAACTATTCTATTAGATTATCCTCCAATTTGTGCCCGAGTTGGACCCTGCATGCCCGCTGCACCCGGCTGAGGAAACGTTTACTCCAGCACCATCTGTCTGCCTGGTAGGACATATTGGAAATCAAAGCAGGGGTCAGCGGAGAGCAGAGCGCCGACTCCTGATGGCCTGCGCTCCGTTTGGCCTTACAGAGAAAAAACTCAGCCGAGACGTGGCTTCACCAGCGCCATATGGTGCGACTGGATGATGAGGAAGGAGAGAGAGAGAGAGAGAGAGAGAGAGATGGCAGGTATGAGCACACACATGTACACACAGCTGGCATGGTTACACACTCACGGGTTGGACAAACAAAATGACAAGGCTCACGAGGGAGTGCAAAAGAAATTACTTCCTGTACGGTTTCTGTGGAGCGGTTATCATATAAGATACATCACATGTCACGTTGAATTCTTCAACTTGATTGGTTAGAAGGTGTCGATTTCTACTTTGGAAAAGCAGCTCCAATAAATCGTGAGTGAAGTTTTGTGTTTATTTGATCATTTTGTATATATTTTTTTATATTCCTGGAAGGAGTGTCTAGTACCGTCGCTTTCTAACAGTCACAGGGAAGGCCAAAACTTCTTGAGGATAGAACAAGATGTGTTGATTTATTTTATTTTCCATTCAAGGCTCCTGTCACATCATATGAACTACATTGCAAGGAAAAATGGATGCCCCACTTGTAATTTACTCGAAAGAAGAGCAGCATGCAGTGATCATGTTTTTCTTGTGGTCTGATGTCACAACAACTCACAGAACAGCATAAACAGAAATGCTTGGATATCTGCAAACAAAACTTTGGACTGATACTCTAAGGAAGGTGAAGGTTTCTTAAAGAGAGTCATTACTGGTGACGAGACACGGATTCATCACTACGACCCTGAGAGTACGGAACGGAAACATCCTCAATCGCCAAAACTGAAAAAAGTTCAAAAGTCAACCATCAGCTGGAAAATTCATCCATGCTTACAGTTTTCCGGGATTCTCGAGGGCCAGAAGTATTGGAACATTATCAGAAAAAAGGTTGAACAATCCACAGTGCTCGTTACAGTGAGACGCTAGTTAAAAACTTTGGATTAAACGCAAGGACTGATATCAAAGGGCTTTGTGATCTCGCATCAAACTTCTACACACACCGTCGACCCTCTGCAAAAACATGGTTTTGAGTTGTTAAAGCATCCTCCCTATAGTCCTGATGTCACTCCATCAGACTTTCACCTGTCTGGTCACCTGAAAGTAGCCCTACGAGGATGAAGATTCGAATCCGATGAAGAAGTGAAGACAGCGGTGCATTCGTGGATTACAGCTCAGAATAAAACATTTTTTAATGAGGGAATATCGAAGCTTGTTGACAGACTGCCAAAGTGTGTTGGAGAGGAGCTTATGTCGAAAACATTATGCATTTGTTTTTTTTCTAAAAGTTACACCAGAGTAGACTCACCCTTTTACTAATAAACTCCTTAGAACTGTATGGAACAGCATGATTTTCTCTGAGACCGGGGTCCGAGGAAAAACTCAAATCGGAAGCTAGGAACACATAACTAGCCATTTGTTTCCCCTTGTCTCTTTGACCCCTTCATTCTAGGGGTTGCCTCATGAGATCATTTGATCTGCAAGATCTGGCACAGGATTTTACACTGGATGCCCTTGGGCTTGGGTCTGGCACTGAATCTCGGTGGCTGGTTATACATTTGACCTGGCGGTGATGGTGCTCAAACCCCTCTCCCTCCGATCAGTAACCGAGAGTCTCAGCCGTCTGAGCGACCACTGCCTCTAACTATCTGATTATTATTGGATAATTATGAACTGTTGGCTTTTTGGGTACGGCTTTGGTACTTTGGGTTGTATTCGGAAACATTTCTTTCTGGTAACACTTTGTTTTAGCGGTCTACATAGAACCTTAAACAGAAGAGCACCCTCCTTGAGGGTTCTATTAAGCTGACAACGCTGCCTGATGCTGTGTAGAACCCTGTTTCTGCATGTAAATGCAGCAATTGCAATTGCAAAGTGTTTTTTAAATAGCCTTTACCATGATGCTATCACCTCCAACGCTTTCAAGCGTGTCCAGGACAGGCTCGTGCCCAGTGACTAATTATATTTACAAAGTGAGTGTGTGTGTGTGTGTGTGAGTGTAAATGCTTTCACTTCCACTCTTGTTCCATTAGCCATCCTGGACAACCGCTTCAAGCTAATATGAAGTTCATTAGCAAAGTATAACAGCTGCTATCAAAACAAACAAGGCCAAAGGAAAAAAAAAAAACTCAACTATTTTCAACAACAAATAAGGCCACAGACAATGCCGTCACCTGCCCCCCTTCTTCTGACATACAGATTTTGTTGATGCTTTCATCCATCTGATGGAAAATTATAGAGAAAAATCTCGAATCTTCCCAGGGAATAATGGACCAGCACTGCTCCAAGTCTATCAGGCAGACGGAGGGATCGAGAGCGAACGAAACCTGATGAGGTTGGAAATTTCTCGTTTCTTAATTAAAGCTCATTCCGCGTGCTGGTTCCAGTTGGTTTGGATAATTAGCCAGCGCCTGGCTCTGATGAGAAGGAATCGTGCTGCTATATTGACTGGCATATGCTGCGTCTGCCGTGGGGAGATGGGCAACAAAGCGCTTGTGGTGGCGCTGCATATTTTGGAACTCTGTGCGGAGGAAAAGGGAGACGCGGGATAATTAAAGAGATATCGCTTGAGGTCCAGCCTTCCCGCGAAGATCGGGTGAAAAATGGACACCAGAAGGGAGCGCGAGTGCGTTCGATTTCCTCCATTTAAAAAAAAAAAAAAGCTCACCATGGGGCGACAAGCCCATAAGCAAGAACCATAATGAGGTTGTTCACTGACAACGCACTGAAAACTGCGAGGCTATTCTTCTTTCCTTACAGCCTCCAGTGGAAGAGGGATGGTAATTATGTCTTAAAGTGGTTAAGGGGTGATTTCAGGAGATGCTAATGCTGCTAATTGCAGGAAAACACATTAACTGGGAGATCAAGTGCCTCGTCGAGCCACTGGGTCTCAGGTTTCCCGGTTGTAATTTCTGTCTAAATTCCCGACCCGTCTCTTGTATCGATGGTGACAGGCGCGCTAAGGCCACTATGTCTGTGATTTTCTTGAACGCACTGGACAACCAAAAGTGCTTTGTAAAAAACGTTAATTTAAAGAAATAGAAGCGGTGACTTAAGTGCATAGGACTTAATGTATGCCTGTATCCGAACTTCTGCACCATAAAAAGTATAAACAATGTTAGCTAACACACTAATCAGGCTACTATTTACATTAAAAAAAACTGAGCTATGTACAGTACGACATCACCAAATTGATCGATCTGATCCTTTCAGCTGGGAAAAAGAGACGTTGCCATGGGAACTTGCCATCCAACGACATTGTATACAGTGACTCAGGTGCACTATTTGTACAGTACACTTCCTGTTGAAATGCATCATGCCATTGAAAAAAAAAAGTAGTCGGTACGTGTAACGAAGGACACAGCTGGAGTTTAGAATCTCCAAAATTTTCCAAAAAAACTTTAAGGCTTGGTTGTCAACCTAGACCGGGAAAACTCTGGCAAATTTGGCATCTGTTTAGAATTTTTTTTTCTGGGCCAGAAATAAGCTCCAGGACAAACCAGCCTGTTTTTCTTTAAAAGTAAATCCACAATCACAAATCCAATTTACACCGAGTGTGTGAAGACGGATTTGTCAGTGTTTTTATCTCTCCAAAAACAGACAGATGGTTTTACAAATACATATCAGAAAGGGCTCCTTTAAGCCTGATAAACAGCAATAATACTGTAAGATTAATAAGTGTTGCCTCACATTAGAAAAAAAAAGTTTTTTACTTCGACAGAGTGCCAAGTGCCTAAAGATACAATTAAAAAATGCGTTGTTTATGTAACGATCTCAGCAGCAACCCCATTTCCCCTCTCGTCTGTTCCAACCACTCAGCATTCAGCATCACCAGTACACTAATCACCCGCCTGATCATCTATTCATCATCTGCATTGGTTTCTCACTGGTTCATGCCTAAAGTTCTTCCAGAAGCCTGGGGAACTATTCCTCAAGACTACAATAAATTACTAGAAAGAAATAGGTGTGGAGGGGGGCTCCGGACTGTTTCACGGTACCGTATACCACGAGATTTTCTAATTATTTTCCAAAAAAGAATGTCGATATTAGGTGCGATGCGTTGGCTTTACATTTTTCTATACATTTTGTGTCATAAGGTTCTTAATGAACGGTGACATTTTCACGGCCCGGGTTTGTGGGATGTCGTTGCGGGACATGACGGTGGTGGGTGACGGTGCTCCGGATGTCTTCCTTCTGGCAAATGAGGAAGCTGCTCAAATGATCCCGAATGTCTGTGGGGTGATGGAGCTGTCAGGGTGCAGGAATGAGAGAGAAACAGAGGAATACGCGAGGATGAGCCTCTCATCAATCACTTGCTAGCCGGGCGTGTGTGTGTGAGAGAGAGAGAGAGAGAGAGAGAGAGAGAGAGAGATATGCAGCTACTGAACCCTCATCAGACATGACAGGTTGACGGTGAGTGAAATGACCCTGAGCGTCTGGGATGCACGTTTGAATGAGGCTGTGTTTTGCCCGAACGTGAGCGCACGCTGACAATGTAATTCCTTTTACCGCTCTTTTTTTTCCCCCACTGGTTGTAATGAGGAAGGCAGCAACTGGCAAAACTGGCAAAGCACCTCAAAAGTGCAAGGGTGCGACAATAAGAGCGCATACAGGTCCATTTGTGCTGCCTGGAAACGGCACGATGACGAACTGCATTTCATATCATTCAAAGGGAAGATTTCATAAAGAGTTCTCCATAAAGAGATGAAAGACAGAAAGCACACATGTCCGGAGACATACCTGTTACGTCTGGAAAAAAATAACCAAAAACTGGTTGGTGTGATAAAGCGTTTCTGTTCTCGTGATTTTCCTGCAACACCACATCCTTGGGATTAATCTTAAACATACTATCAATGTGTGTGTATGTGTGTGTGTGAGAGTATGTGATCACCCAGTTAATACCACATCGCATACGTTCCCCGTCCGTCGTTCTTCAGCGGTGACTCTCAAGGACGTCTTCCTCCTACAGCACCTCCACTTAGCCTCGAGAGCCAATTTTATGTCTCTGCCGGAAAACTGCGAGTCAGATTGGGATTAGAAAAAAGCCTGTCAGGGTTTAAAAGTAGGCTAAGCACCATTTAGCCGAGTTTACGATGAAGCTAAAGGTGGAGACGTTATATTAGACGAGTGTGATGATGAAACAGCGAGTCAGACACATGCGGCCAGGGTCTAATCATCACTGTCTGAGTGTGCTGTAAGAGTTTGTATTTTGCACTTTATATATTTCTACACAAAGACTAGGAAAATAATCAGCAACAGGGTCATGTGCCGTGCACCAAAAAAAAAAAAAAGTAAATATGATTCCTTATGGGGCAGCATGGTGGCTTAGGGTTAAGCACTATTGCACCTCCAGGGTCGGGGTTCAATTCCCGCCTCGGGGTCTGTGTGCATGGAGTTTGCATTTTATCCCCGTGCTTGGTGGGTTTCCTCTGGGTACTCTGGTTTCCTCCCACAGTTTAAAGACATGCAGATTAGGCTAACTGGAGTTCCCAACCTGCCTGTGGTACGTGAATGTGTGAATGGTAACCAGAGATCAAAAATGTAAATAAAAATAATGGTCACTATTGGCCTCCACATTCCATAGTTGAACTACAGAGGTTCCTAGATGGCTGGCTGTATGAATGGACTTCTTGTGGAGTCCAGGAACATGCCCGTACCATCAGGGTAAGAAATACATTCAGGTCATCAGCTGACTTCATTTATAGCCGCATCACATTGCCGAGTCTCGACCTGAGCAACTGAAGCAACCTTTAGATCATAACACTGTCTCCAGGGTGCATCACGTCATGCGCTTCCCTTCTTACCCTGACACGCCCATCACTCTGGAATAGGATCAACCTGGACTCATCAGGTCACATGACCTTATTCCATCACTCCAAAGTCCAGTCTTTATTCTCCCTAGCAAATTGAAGCCTTTAAAAGTGTTTTTCTTATGGACATACAGCTGTTTAGTCCCAATGCCGTGAGTTCTTATCACATGTGTGTGTGGAAATGCTCTTAATGTCCCCATTAAACACAGCTCTGATTTCCACTGTCAGTTTTTTATGATGCAATTTCACCAAATGTTTAAGTGATCTCTATTCATTAATTATTTAATTTAATGCTTCAGATCTTTAACAGCGTGTCAGACAGTTCTTGACTCAGTTCCACTTATGTAAAATTCCATTAGGGGTTTTCTTTGCTAGACACAGGGCAATATTTTGATAATTTTTAGGCAGTGTATAACCTTAGGTTGGCTCCTGTTGTCACTTACATTATAGCAGCTATAAACAGTCACTCCCTCATCATCTATACGGCTTTATTCTATATACAGGGTCCAGAGAAAACCCACCAAGCACAGAGAGAACATAGCACAGAGACTATGAGGTGGGAATCGAACCTGGACCCTGGAGGTGCAAGGTGACACAGTCACTCCTTAATCAGCATCTTTATTTCCCAGACACAGTGTGTCATGTTATAGAGAAACTGAAAGTGAATACACAGTATATCTCCAAAAAATACCTAAAAAGTATTTTTCACTGTTCATTATACTTCATTATACTTCTGCTTAACTTTTTTTTCTCCAGAATTGATCAGCGATTTTAATCAGAAACTCCTCCTCATCCTCGTGATCTTCTCCGTGCCGAACCACGTTTCCCTCAGCGCCGACGTTAAACCCTGCGACAGGCCGGTGTCTCTGCTTTTGCTGACAGAATGTTAATTACTTCTGACTCATTTGAATAATTCATGCATCCTAATTAGTGCACTAGCCTCCAACACGTTTTTTTTTCAGTGATGGTGACTCTCATTCTCTTATCCCCCCATCCATCCCTCCCTCCCTCCCTCCCAACATACGTTCACTTGCTCGTTTGCTTCCTCGCTCCCACCCTCCTGTTTTTCGATCCCTCCCTGAACACACATTCCCATCTCACACTTCATCAGCCTGCTCGAAAATGCAGCAATGGAGCGAGCAAACGGCTGAGCAGCTCGGCCAACGGGGTAATCAAATGATAAAACGCCTCCCCGTGTCACTGTTAATTCAACAGACGTGCAGGAGTGTCCCTAAAAAGAAAGCAAGAGGCGTAATGGTGTCATTTTTTTTTTCAATCTTTTATGAGTGGTTATAAGAACATACGCACACTTACGCTGTAAGAGTTCAGAGACCTGCTAATGAGATGGTTGTTTGCTCCAGCCCTCATGTGCGCTAGCTGACTTACGGAAACTCGTTTCAGACCTCGTCCTGCCTGGCGAGAGACACCCGTCCACTCACATCCTGAATGCTCCATCTGGTTTGACAAGAGCGGTTAAATTAGCGACTAAATTAGCCGCTTAATGCAGCGTATTTGTTTAAGTAATTGGCGAGTAATTAATACGACAAGATGCCACAGTGAGTGAGAAGACATGCACAGACAAAGTGAGCTGTATCTCCGTGTGCGAGTATTAATGAAGTATGAATCTCCGGGGTTTAATTAACAGAGGTCATTTTCCAGTATAGATTCTTCACCTATTTTTTTTTTTTTCAGTAGATTGAAAGAAAAAAAAAAAAAAAAAGCAGAGATGATGCAAAATAATTTGAAACCCTTTTCCAAAAAAAAACATTTTGGCACCACACACCGGACAGCTCGCTGCGCTGACATGGTTTCACTCGACCATATTGCTAAAGAGTGCTGAGGGAGAGCGACGGAATTAGCGCGTCTAATTACAGCGTTCAGAAGTTGTCTTTCATTAATATTTGATGGCGCGTCGTGTGTGGAACAGAAGGGCAGGGCGATGAAGCCATGAAAGAGAGAAGGAACAAAAAACGGGAAATGCTGTAGGACCGGAAAGCGTGGTAAAGGGGTGAGCTAGCACGGCTAAAAGCATTACGATAAAAAACACAATAATAATGTGGTTGCAAGTTTGGAGTCCATATCAGATTATTAGCTGGGAAGAGTCGATTATTATGTGTTTTTAAACTGGATGGATGGATGGATGGATGGATGGATCGATCTGTGGCTCTTGGGTTTTACGGGTTTTAAACTGATTTAAGTTATTTAAAAAATCTCCCTAGTTGTTTTCTTTGTTTGATGAAGGACATTACTTTGTTCATGCGTCAACATCTTATTTAACCTATTATGATAATGGTGGTGTGTTCACATTGTCAGAGATCATATCTACTGGAACATTTAATCAACTATAATGTGTGATGACCTGACATGACTGTCACTGATCTACAGTCTTAAAGCGCTTAAAAGAAATATGTCTCACTTCTTTGGAAATTTCCTATTTATCTATCTATCGATCTCACTGTGTGTGTGTATATATATAGAAAAATAGTATGATATACACTATATTATCATATAATCACAATATCATCTTATATACCAATATATACTATATATTAATAAATTAGTTTTCCCTGACATAGATGTCACAGTTTGATGACTGCAGCCTCCAAGTTAACACACACCATCAAGGCTTCCATATAAGCACATAAACAGAGTTAGCCAAAAAATCTATACAAACTTCAGGTAAGAAAAACTTGCATAAATATTTAAATACTAAAAGTTATTGATGTGCGTCTATTTCAGGTAAAACAAAAGTTTTTATTATTTGTTTTAACACTACCGGAATAAGGGAATAACATTCATGTTTACATGCTAGTTGGTTAAAATTAAATAAACTTTACCGTATTGCCTACTGTATGTTGTGCTATAATAAAAGAATATGTAACTTTATTCTACACAATCCTGCACAAGATCTGGGGGTTGCTTCAGTCGCTCAGGTCGAGACTCAGCAACGTTATGGGGCAATAAAATGAAGTCAGCTGACGACCTGAATGTACAGAATCACCAGGTTATCACATCGATGGAGTTTTTCTCCCTGATTGAACAGGCATACTCCAGGACTCAGAGTGGGACAGAGTGGTTGGTTCTGGGAGCAGGAGGGATCATTTTCACACATGAACTGGACACCATTGAAAGTCTTGAAAAGTGTTGGAGCAGACTTCACACAGGTTAAACTTCACTGTAATGAAAGCTACTGTACATGAAAAAAAAGGAAGGTGCAAACCAACAGTTCCATGTTCATACCACTGTCTCAATAAGACAGCTCAGGACGTTTGCACTGACATTCTCAGGCTAATTCGAGACTCTCAACATGTTTACTTTGTTAACATTTGTCTTATCGAACTCTTATTGAAGGTCTTGTACTGTAGTGTTTAAACACACTCTGATGCTCCGACAGTTGGCTGGGAGTGAGGTCAGTGTCAATGGAAATCTTAAAACACACACACACACACACACACACACACACACACACACACACACACACACACTTGCAACTCACACACTGACCTTTCATAGAGCAGGAAAATGAAAGAAAAAGATACGGTTTAAAAATCAATCACCGGCAGTGTAAAAACACGGACACAAAGACTGACAATAATAATAATAATAATAATAATAATAATGATGAAATATATAATATGCATAAATAAATATATAAATATATATATAACTTTATATTTGCATCACTACATTGATAATTAAGTCTCTTTGTCTTTAAGTATAAAAGTTCCTACGACTCAAAACTTTTATGTAAGAAAAAACATTAAAGTGTGCAAAGTGAAGTTAGCTGAATAGTACATTACATAAAAAGGCACAGGAATACCCTTGCTAATTAATAGAATCCAATAAAAATATTTCAGGGTGAACTTTTGAATAAAAAAAATAAAAAATGAAAAACAAAGGGGAAAAACAAAAACAATAATTATAAAAAAAGTTAAATGGTTAAACTGACATTGTGCTTATGGGCTGAATTTTATTAATAAAGAAACTTTTTCCAGAGAGGATATGCAGATGTTTGCTGTAGTACTGAGCATTATATACTTTAGCAGATTGACCAAAATTGTGGCAACAACTCCAGAAGCCATATAGATCGTCAAAACAAAGTCGCTCATGAAACGGTTCCATCAGCAGGTTACAATCAGTCTCGAGGATTTTCACATTCGCTATGCCAGTCTTATAGATTCATGCGCATATAAGGCGAAAAAAACAGGAGCGGAGTAGCAGTGAGCAGGGCCTTCAGAAATTGTTTGCCCTTGTAAAACACAGCGCGAGACATGCGATTCTGGGTGAAATACTAATCCTTATTGATCCGATCAGGACAGCGACAGAGGAGATAAACAAACTGGCTTATTAAAGGAGAACCCTCGGGCATTTATTAGCGTGATAGCCCAAGTCCTAATTGGAGTCGGGTTTCCATTCCGGTGTTGATGGCGAGAGAGAGAGAGAGAGATTTATTCAAGATCTGCAGGTTATATGACCTTGTGTGTGTGTTGCTGACCTGTGAATATTGTCTAAGAACTTCAAACTGCATGTGCTCTGACAATGTGTATGTGTGTGTGACTCAAGTTTGGTCTTTAAGGGTGTGTACACTCATTAAAAGTGAATACATAGTGAATATAAGGAAAACAGACACGACTCTCCTGGGAAGGACTAATGGCTCCACAGACGCCTTCCCTTAAAAAAAAAAAATAGTAGATAGCACGGAGCACAACGTACAGTTTGAACTGCATTAACTTGCATAATTTAAGGTTAATGAGAAAACAAGCTGAGATGAATATCAAGTCTCATCTCTTCTGCCTGCCGCTCAGCTACAGGCGCTCATTAAACGCCGAGCAGGCCACTGTGTATTAATGAAACGTTGAGCCGTTTAAAAGATTCAGTCCTGGATATCATCACTCTGGGTTTCAGCTGCATGTTAACAGGAGCGATTGCCTTTCGAAGGCGTTCACGTGAATGCCGCGTGTCCGCTCATTAAATTAATGTTCAGGAGGTTTGGCGGATTAAATAGATCGTTTTTACTATCAAACATATGAGGACTGATTTTCTGTGTAAACCATTTGAGAGAAATCTGATCGGCTTCCATCGCATGACTCGGTTTATTACCAGTTGTTAAATAACCTCTTGACAGAAAACAAGAAACTGTTTTGTCTGTCAGTGTCTGGTTCATCAATCAGATGTTGCTCCTTACCTCTTCCTCGAACCTGGTACCCTGTTATTTAAAAAAAAAAAAAAAAAGAGTTTGAGTTAACCAAGCAATGTTGGCCAAAAAAAAAAAAAAAACTGAAAGTAAGCTGTAATGGCGTGTCCCTTAAAATAGGAAAACAAATCTTAAAATCCACAAGATAAGGTTGGATGCAGGGTAAATATAAAGTTGATGCAAGGATAGCGTGTTTTAGATGCACTACAAGAACTTCATTAAAGAGCTCTGAGAAACTTAAACGCTTACTACTAAAGTTACTGAAGGTGTTCCTCAGGGTTCAGGTCATGGCCCTCTCTTGAAAATCATGTGAAACTGTCAACAAATCAATTCCATTATATACACAAGTCAAACCAGAACTTGTGCAGTGATTGTGGAGAACACAATTATGAGAATAAAAAGTGCCTTCGACAGACATAGTCACCATGCATAAATACAAATGTAGCTTTCATCAGTGGAAAGGAAACCTCCATGAGATGGCATGAAGAAGGATCCTTGAGAAGAACCAGATCGTGGGTAACATCAGGGAGTTAGATTGAATCAAAATAAGTAGCTTTATATGGTGTTTGTTTATGATGGGAGAGTAGGAGGACATCATGTGCTGTCATAATACACCTTTTCTGTTTTTCCAGGATCATTCTTCCATTGATTGTTACCAATAGGGTTTTTTTAAACAGAGATGATGATTTCTGGGGAAATACCATATCGATGTTTATGACTTCTTCAGTCTTCAGCTGTTCTTTGATTTGCTCTGGGATAATTTGAAACTGTTTTGGTGTACACATTTCAATTAGCATTAAAGCACCATAAGCTAAACCAGATTATAAATATTTGATCAGCAATTAAAAAAAAAAAAACTAACCACGTATAGATCAGGATTGCTTGCAAGTGTAGGAAAACTCCCATGAGTATGTGTGTGTGTGAGGAAGGGGAGAGACTCCACTGTCCTTTAATGACATGGGCGTGTAGACCGAGGCTCCTTGCTATAATACAGGCGGTGGTAATTGGACAGCAGGACAGAGTGTCCTCACCTCTGCCGGGCTGACAGCGCAACTAATCACGTCGCAATTTGCATGGAGGGCCGCGCAAATCAGCCCCAATAACACTGCGCTGCTCTGAGAGATGAGTTTTTAATCTCTGGAAAGAGATGAGAAACTGACTCAGGCGTTCTCCACACTCTTTCTTTTTTCCCCCTCATTTCCTCCCTTTCTCTTCTCATCCCTTTCTTCCTTCCTTGTGGATTCAGATGGACCGGTGGGTAAATTTGCAAGGGCAGGACTCCCATCTCTGTCTTGAAGGCATGTCATCGTGCATTCATTATTATCCCAATGAGAGAGAGAGAAAGAGAGAGAGAGAGAGAGAGAGAGAAGGCAGTTCTTTTGTAAAAAAAAAGAAAAAAAAGGACTTGTCCATGTGAATGAAACTCCTCTAAATCGCAATCAAAGCACTGACAGATATTTTAGCAGGAGGGAATTATTTCCTTAGCGGAGTCCTGGTGGAGGCGCCGAGACTTATTCGAGCCTTATTACCCCTGAGCGACCCACGTAATAGAGAATTTTAGAAGTGGAAGTGTTTGAAATATCTAGCGGGGATAACTAATGAGAGCGTTTAGAGGAGACGGACGCAGCCGAGATGTATACGAGACGTACGAAGCGGCTACGGGGCTGCAAGGTTATGACAACCTAAATGTCTCCTCTGTGCGAGCGCTGAAGGCAAATCGAATACCGTCACACCGCTTTACCGAGGACTGGCGTGTCTCTTAGTGTACAGGAGAGGTAGGTTCAAGAACTATAGAAAAACTTACTGTTTAAATCTATCAGAGATTTAAGTGGAAATTAGGTTAAAATCAAGTTAGGTCATTAAATTAAAAAGTATAAAACACTTTGGAAACTATACTGTAAATAACCCGGACCCGGAGCTTTCCAATTTCCCATGAGATGGCTTAATCACCAGACACGCTGGAAGGCTTGATTGTATTGGTCTGCAGTAAACAGTTTACCAACGAATGACGAGCTCAGACCACAAGGTAGTAAAAGAAAAGTTGAAATATATTTAAAAAAATGCGACCTTGCTCAGAAATATCACCTCTTTTGGATCAGTTGAGAAAGCATGCATGTTATGAGAAATCTATATATATTTTTTGGGGTATTTCGGTCCGTCCATGTGCAATCCGGCACATCGGGCGATGGATACTCCCCACCCTGGAGAGATATTTGTCATTTCTGTGGCGATTATTTAAGGGGTCGGGTTGCGAGCTCGATGCTTGCTTGTCATTCACATACCACAAGCAGTTTGGGAACGCCAATTAGCCTAGTCTGCATGTCTTTGAACTGTGGGAGGAAACCAGAGCACCTGGAAGAAACCCACTAAGCATGTGGAGAATATGCAAACTCCGAGCGCACAGACCCCGAGGCGGGAATCGAATCCGGACCCCCGAAGGTGCAAGGCCACATTGCTGACTACTACACCACCGTGCTGCTTATGAGAAATACAGACACCTTTAATTTGATGATGCTGCAAAAAATTCTTTAAATCACTTTGATTTTTAATTCTTTGCAGGTCAAAGTGAAACCGTTGAACCAGCTGAGGATAAAATTTATACACAATTATTGAATTTCACTAATGTGAAAACTGGTTATTTCAAAATGTCAATTAAGACAGGATGTACACCATAGTGTTTACCATAGTGCTTTTAAATTATGGATTTTATTTACCAATTATCTCCCTAATTTAGTCGTATTCAACGCACCTGTCATTAGGGCACCTACTCATCAAAATGCACGGTGTAACACATTCAGACAGCCTACTTTCTACTTGTACAAGCTCACGATTTGTTTCGAGCTGCAATTGATATGAGAGCGCTAGAGTGCCTCCCATCCCTCCCCTCTGAGAGAGCTCAGCCAATTAGCTGTCTCCAGAGGCTACAGCATCACCCGGGATTCAAACTCATGACCTCCGGATGATAGGGCTGATTGGTCAGAATGTATCAAGTAATTTTTTAAAACAGAAGTCATGTTAACATATTGTAACCTTAACCCCATAATTCCAGATCAGTTTTCTGTAAGGAGCCTCCAGTGTCAGTGCTTTGTAACTTTATACTTCTTACTTCACTTTTACATCTATGTCAAATTCCAACTATTTCACAAGACAGTAAAAAGTTAGCTATAATCATATGTTATACACGATTCAGTATTCACAATTTTCTTTGTCCAAACACACTCTCCTTATTCCATGGGCGTTCTCATTCGAAGCCTGCGGAGTGTAGAGGGAGCTCTCATCACAGACGAGGTTGCCAAACTTCATCACTTTCATCATCAACGGCCCGCGTGTCCCTTCTGCAGCCTCCATCTTCTCCTTCACCGATCCGCTCCAAAACAAGCCGCCGTTTCCCTTTGCCCCTTGGGTGTTCCAGTCAAACTCATTTTGATCCCAATAGCGCGTGACAACTCCAGGCTCATGCAGTCACCTTGGGCTCGAGGGCAAGAGGGTAAAAAGATTACAACAAGCCTGCATGCGTGGCGAGCAAAGTTCTGGGAAAGTCACCTTCCTCTCTCTGGACTTGGGAATGTGTGTGTGTGTTGGCTTTGTTTAGTAAAATGCCATATTGTAATTCATCACCTGGGTACACCAGACAACCAGATTCTGTTTTGTTTTTTTTGTTTTTTGTCTAATGTCTTCTCTGGCAGGCATAGTTTATGGAATACTGGTTTGGCTTTGCAGAACTACAAAGTGTCTGACAAATCCATCAAACACCTGCTGGTCAAAATGCATATAAGAACTGTAGAAAAAAAATCTTTTTCTGGTTGCTCCCATAAAAAAAGGATCACATCTGATTTTTAGACAACTTGAAAAGTGTTTTATAATGGACGTCCTTCCTGACGCAACTGGCAGTAAGGATGCACTGCATCTAGTTGCAATGTTTGGGCATTGGCTGGGAATTAATCCTGAAATTGTAATGTGGTATAATGTAGTATGAGATGCAGTTAGTATAAAGGAGGACACAAGTGAATAAACTGGACATGCTTTATTTTGGGAAATCCAAGAATGTTGGTAACATTGGGTAAAACACGTGTAAGCAATGTTAAATCAGGGAAAGGTAGAACATAGGTAGGACGTTGCTATAAAGAAAGACTATCGGGACATCCACCAATGACAGGATGAAGTGTGGGCAAGACTGAACTCTGACCAAAGGAGAATGAACACATGAATTTGGTGCTCACCATGCTCAGAATTTGGGAATTTCTGACACTTCATGGGACGTCCCATTATGCAGATTCTTCATACATAGGATCATCCAAATAAGCTGTTCCTATCAGTTTTAAGTTCCAAATAAAACGACTAAAGACAATAAGAAATCCATCAAACATTTAAAGAACCATTCAAGAACCCATTTCTTTGCAGGAGTGTACCAAGATTAAGAATGTTCCACTAATCTTGAGACGCTCTAGGTATGACGAACATTACCATTAATTTTAAGGTTACATTTATTCCGTTCATACACTGGATAAATCTAAAGAATAGACAGGAGCTTAAACTCCAGAAAAAAAAATCCAAATATCTTCAAAACAAATTCCACAGCCATTCTCATCTGGTAAAGCTTTAAGCCTCATGCATCCTAAAAGCTCTGACCGCAGGGGCAAATTCATTTTTACTCTTTATTCTTTGTATTCTAATAATCCAAATCTGGAAGTGGGAAAAAAAAAACACGACAGTTCAAGTGGGAGCCTGTGACTTGCCTTTCAGTGTGAAGGTTGTCAGGTCGACAGCCAGCCAGGTTCCTGGGGATTATGAGCACTGAAGCTGCAAGTATGCAGGTACGCAAGCATGGAGGTACCGTGGGGAAAAGCCCCAAAGCCACAGTGAGGTGGCCATAAGGAGTTATGGAGCTTGAAGGGTATTAGCAATAACCTGCATGAAGGTCTTGTATAAAGGTGATAGCACTCAATAAAATAAGCAAATACTCTACAATAATCTGATATTTGGTTATTTGATGGGTAACGGTGATGCAATCCCTTATTTTATTGTGTTTGTACCAGCAGCTGCTTGTTATAGTGTTAACTAAAGCACTCTGAAAATAATAATAATAATAATAATAATAATAATAATAAGTACAAGCTGACATCTTCTAGGCAGTCCCATACTTAAGATACATTTTAGCTTCCTTGGATGAGATCTTGTGTTTGGAAGTTTGCGGGTTCAAATCCCAGCCAGGTTTCGATACTGGAAAAACATGGACTTATATCCATTTTCACAAATTGTGGAAGAACTGCAAACTCTAGACAGCTTCCCAAGATGTAAGGTCACCAAGGCCTGAAGAATAACCCAGAGAACTCAAAGCAAAAGTACAGTGATACAAAGGTACACAGTGGATGGCGTACCAATCCATCACAGTGCACAAGCACTCGCAGACTCACACATCCCATTATATAACATTAGCCATTTGGAAACACCAATCAGCCTACACCTTATGCCTTTGGACTGTAAAAGAAAACTCACCTGCCAGCTCTTCTATATCATATCACAGGTACCACCCAGGCAGGGTGAAGGATAACCTGCGCTTACCTAAAGACATAACTTCCAAACTTCTCCATAACAGGGCAGAAGTTTCTCAGGTGAAAAAACGCTACCCGCACTCTTTTGCCTACATGAGCTTGAAGACACATGTGATTGACCAATCCTGCTGTGATTGAAAAGAAAGAGGGAGTATAACCCCCCCCACCCAGAGAGGCCAGTTTTTTTTTTTTTTTGCTTATTTGCTCATGGTTGTCATCATCAGGTTGTTTAGATCATTTCCCTATGAAGTTAACTCGCCTTCCGCATACATGACAGAGCAAGCAATGCGTCTACACACTAGGCAGTGGAATTATAAATGCTGTTTGTTGAATACAGCTCAGCATTTAACACTGTTGGAGCTGGCTCACCTGGGACTCAGCCCATCTCTGTGCCAGTGGATCTCCAACTTCCTAACCGGCAGACCAGAGGCAGTACACAGATGGGCAGACTTGAAATGTCTCAGCCTCCCTCATTCTCAGCACTGGAGCCCCCCAGGGTTGTGTCCTGAGCCCGCTGTTGAACTCATTGTACACATATGACTGCGTGGCCACTACCAACTCCTCCACCATCATTAAGTTTTACTGATGACTCCATTGTGGTGGACCTGATCACTGACAACAACAAGAAGGCCTACCTGATGGAGATTAAGAACTCGAGAACTGGTGGCAGAGGAACAGCCTCCTACTGAACATCAACAAGGTAAAGGAGTTAGCACAAAGCAGGAGAGGAAGTACCCAACCCACGTCATCCACAAGAGCTTAGTAAGGAGAGAGGACAGCTTCCGGTACCTTGTGTACCGTCTCACAGTACAATTTTTATTCTACTGCAGTAAAATCCTTCTATCGCTCTGTCGTATAAGCATTTTAGTGCATATCATACTGTGTAGTACTGTGTATGGTTATTTATGTGACAAACAAATTTTATTCAAAACAATGTGGTTATCCTGATCAACTGCATCACGAGCATGGTCCAATTTAATACAAAGTATACACAGGCCTTTACATGGCCACGCCCACTTTGTGCTTTTATTCATGTGTTTGTTTATAAATATCTTTACCAGTTTAAAAGGTGAATATTTCCAGTTAACCAAACAGACCCAGGCAGATGTGGGGGAAAAGTTTTGCAGTTCATCGTGTCATTCCTCTACTCGGGCTCTCTATGTGACAAGAATACACTGGGGAGCACTTGAGCATTTGGGGATGTGTGAATATGTGTGTGTGTCTGCATCATCCCCACACCTGCTGTGAACTGTGCCAGGATGCATCACTATCTCATTATTGGGCCATTTTACAGAGATCGGCTCCTGTTTTCATTAGAGCAGCTTCTGCAGAGGTCACGGGCATAACGAGCGTTTAATTAGCGTTCAGTCATCAGCTGCTTCTCCTCTTTCCTAAAGCTTTTATGTGGAGAAGAAGAAAAAAAAAAAGCTCAGGGGTCTCGCAAATACATAACTGTCAGAGAGCCGGCGCAGAGCGGAGAGTCACTCCGACAAAAGAGAACAAACAGATATCCGAGAAGACACGGCACCGCCTCTGCTGCTCCCGCTTTTAATTAATGAAGGATCATTAAGCGGTTGCGTGCGCTGGAGGATAATGTCGCACACATGTAGACACACAATAGTACACAAAGAGAAGGCTAGGTGCATGTTCACTCACTGCTAAAGGTTAGACAGTAGCAGTCATGGAATGTAAGACGATGATGTAAGAAAATGTAAAAGATTAATATACTGTAGCTGCATGCGTGAAATGCGTACTGTAAAACACAGGCGCTGGGACTCTCTGATGTCACACTGAAAGCGAATCATTCTTGCCTCCTGAGTGGTGCAACAGAAAAGTAGTTAAGTTTGAATCCCAGCAATGCCTCAGAGACCAAAAGAGAATAATGGGTGTGGAAGTTTAAATGAATGAAAAATTTTACTTAATTAATAATAAACAACTTCTCTGAAATTAAAAACGCAGACACTGGAGACTCCCTTCATAATTATAGGAATATATTATAAACACGATCAGCAAACACATCATGATGACCCGACCCAGGAACATCCCACAAGAACTGCAGTCTTGGAGTTGCTTTGACCCAGCCATCCAGCAAACAAAATTTGGTCCATTTGGTCCAAAGTCACTCAAATTTGTCCATTTTTCTAGTTCCAACACACCTTCAGGTACAAAAAAAAGTTCACTTGCTGCCTAATATAGCTCACCCACTTCTAGCTGCCATTGTAAGGAGATCATTGAAACTGTAGCTTCTTTGACGAAGAAACCAGGTCAGAGCAACGCATGAACTGCAAAATATACTGGTCAGGACATACAGTACCGAAAGTGATCCTAGCAAGGAAAACCGGTGAACTGGTGACAGGGTCATGGTGGCCAAGGCTCATTATTGCACATGGAGAGCAAAGACCAGCCTATGTAGTCTGATCCAATAAAAGAGCTGCTGTAGATCAGAATACTGAAAAGGTTCATGCTGGTTCTGATAGAAAGGTGTCAGAACACACAGTGCATCACTGTTCTGGTGGCAAAAGTGTGGACCTACTCAAGGTTATGCTGGTGGTCCATATGGTATGGCAGATTGGTGAACATATAGCATACAAAAACATACAAAGATCCAACATAAAAGTCCATGTGTAAATGTGTAAAATAATAGTAACATTAAAATGAGAGCGTAAATATTTATTCTATAAGATTTGCCCACCATCATCTGTTAGTGTTTAGTGATTATGGAATTCCTCCTGTAAAACGTTTTTTTTTTTTTCTCCCACAAAGGAAATGGGGGGGGGGGGTACTTAAATGTTTGATTCTACAATGCCAGGCCAAAACAAACAAACAAGGCAAATTATTAGCCTGCAAGAAAACAAGTTTGTAAAAATGACAAATCATTATTAATTAATAATTAATAACAGTTTCCATACGCAAACAATTAAGGGAGAACTTCCGAGGATTGGGACTAAACAGCTGTGTGTCCATAAGAAAAAATCACTTGTTAGTGAAACTCAAAAAAAAAGGATTCATTGTGCTAGAAAGCATAAATATTAGACTTTGGAGCGATGGTAAATGGTCATGTGATCTGAGTGATGGAATAGAATCAATCTAGACTCATCAGATCACGTGATGGGTGTGTCAGGGTAAGAAGGGAAGCTTGTGAAGCGATCATGCGGCACGTTATGTGGCAATAAAATGAAGTCAGCTGACGACCTGAATGTACTGAATGACCAGGTTATCACATCGATGGAGTTTTTCTTTCACTTGATAGCACGGACATATTCCAGGACTTTGATTATAAAAGAGTGGTTGTGGGAGCGTAAGGAAACGTTTCCACACATGAACTGGACTCCACACTGTGTGCCGCGACCAAAGCTTAAAGGCGATCAAACGAAAAATTAAAGTGAGTTTTTTTTTTTTTCACAAACCCATGACATTATTCCTTATTACCCAACCAACCAAAAAGCAAGGACACCCAGAGTATCCTCAAGAAAATAAAAGCTAGTTTAAGTGTCTAATAACTTGCGTTCAGCTTCCTTCCCCTGGCAAACGCTGCACGACCTCTGGTTTACACACTCAAACCCAATCACGGCATTAATTTCGCAGCATGCTGCTCCGCTGCTGGCGAATCCATCAGCCACTGTTATTTCCAAATGACAAAATAAATGTCCAATATTGGCTAAAAGGGAAGGTTTGACCTCGTTGTCTTCTTTCTTAGACAGAAATAAAAGCTTCTTACGCTAACTGAAAGAGACAGCTACGGAGGTCTTGCAATTACGACCGCGAGGGGTGGAAAAAAGAGACAAATGAGGAATTATGTTTCGGAACAAAACAAACAATTAGAAGACAAAGATGAAAATATGATGGGCTACAAACAGCACTGGAGTATATTTGAGTTTTTTTTTTTATTAAAGGAGAATCACTACAAATTTGTTTGTTTTTAAATATAAAAATGATGCCAAACCTAACAAACAAGCATTTCAGAGATGCCTGCTGGTGCGACACGACAATTGTGCTTACTGCATAAATCATGGCTGTGCTTTACCACTCCAAGGTTTTATAGCGATATGGAATTTAAAAAAATCTATAAAAAAACACAAAAAGAAATGTGTGATGATTTTTGCAAGATAATTTTTGTAAGGAGTCTCCAGTGTGAGTGCTTTAAAACAATCCAACCTAAAAATTATTTTTAAAAGGTTTTCTGTTACAGGTCATTTTTATGTTGATTTTCACATAAATTGTACATTTTCCTCGTCCTTTTTAAAGACCATTCCGCAACACTGGATTTAAAGTACAACACTGTTTAGGTATAAAACTTGTTTAGGATGTTGAGTTATAGGAAAATATTATTTCAAATATAAGAGGTCACGATGACATCATAGGTCTGATGTCATAATGATGATGTCATACCCAAACACTATGCCATCATCCGTATGCCGTCATAGTGTGTGAAGGGCCCTTATGCTGAAAAGTGGTTATATCTTTCTGTGGTCTCTTTAAGTGGTTAATAACTTTCTGTGTGGCATTATATTGAGTGACATCACGTTCAGTGACATCACTCTAACTAACATCATACTGTAGTGCGATGGTTTTTGTTCAGCATCTGCTGCTTTTTGAATGTTTTAACATAAAATTCCCCCTCTAAACATTTGTGATGTACATGTGAACACTCATCACTCTTTCACACACACACAACACACTTAACAAATAGGGTCCAAGCTGACATCAGCCCTTTATATACTGTATACACACACACACATATACATATATATATATATATATATATATACACATATACACAGGGTGACACAGAATAACGGGAATTTTTGAAATGCGTAATGGAGTGACATCACACACTGCACAGCAATTTTTAAAACAATTATAAATTACATCAATGTTTCGGAAATGGCAAGTTTAAGGTAATAATTACTATAAATAAAATTTATTTCTTTTATCACTTCTAGTTTTATTGGATTGTAAAAAATTTCCAGTTTTTTATGTCACCCTGTATATATATATATATATATATATATATATATATATATATATATATATATATATACACTACCGTTCAAAAGTTTGGGGTCACTTTCTAACTCCATGATGGTTCCTGATTTTTATTTCTTTCTACATTGTAAAGGAATGCTGAAGGCATCCAAAAATGCATTAATCTCCTTTGAACAGTTAATGGTGAGATGTTTCTGCTCCTTCTGCTCTGTAAAGACTTCATAACGCCTCTAATCTGAGGTGCTGGTTGTTAATTGGTCATTTTCAGGCTGATATCTCCAAATGAACTTCTCGTCTGGGGCAGAGGTAGGTTTTGGTCTCGCCCTCCTGGGACGGCCTTCATGAGAGCCAGTTTCATTATGGTGCTTGACGGATTTTGCAAATGCACTTGTCAATACTGTTACAGAAAGGCTGACCTCTGTGTCTTATAATAACAACTAACTGTTGTTTTTGTTGTTGTTATGTAATTACATAATTCCATATGTGTTATTTTATAGTTTTGAAATCCCCAGTATTGTTGTAGAATGTAGAAAATAAATCACTAAACAAAAACAAAGAAATGTGCAAGTGACCCCAAACTTTTGAACGGTAGTGTATATAATGTGTGAAGTGTGTAAGTTGTGCGCTGCACCTGGACGGCGATGGCTTTTCGTAGGTCCTAACATGCTCGAAAAACACACAGGTTGTGATGGCACAAGGTGCTTGGGCCCGCTCATCGCTGCGTGCAGCTATATTTTCTTAATTATTTTCTTACAACAGCACGTTGTGTCAGGACTGATTTCTTACTTAACATCCTGTAAAAATAAATAAATAAATAAATAAATAAATAAATAAAGCGGCTACCTAAACCTCACATAAACTCTGATCGCCCATGGGATTGTCTTCATTATGATTAGATAGCACTAATTCAGCACACTATAACCACCGCTCACTTTTGCCAACTCACACACACACACACACTCTTTTAACCACACGAGAGCATTTACATTCCGTCACACACGGCCTTCCTGAATTACGCAATGTCAGGACAAGAGCATATTTTAACAAGGCTGTAAGTTGGCCATCTAATCCATCAACACACTACTATTTGACACACTCTACGAAGGGCATGAAATAAGCAATTATTGACCCATCTTTCCTAGTTACGCTGTGGACGTCACCTCCAGACTTGTGATGTGATGAGACCGAGTGTGAGAGGAACGGAAAACCTGCGATCGCAACGTTGGGACAGACGGAACGACAAGAACGTCCTCAAGGGATGATGGCAAAAATGATCCAGACGAAATGATGCATTGTCGTGAATCATCGTTACAGAAAAATAATCAGCGATGACGTAAATAGCACAAAGCGCACTTTATTCCTCTTGTACCTCAGCACTGATCAGTACCTTTTAATATTTTAATTAAATTTCACTTTCTTGAGCACTCTCTAGATTCGGTGAATAAACATTCTTATACTGAACAAGAAAAAGAAAGAAAGACCACAAGAGAAAATGAGAAAGAGAGACTGAGAGAGATAAGGAAAGCAGATCTGTTGCTCAGGGCACTTGATCCAGTCGAGGTGTCCTCACCGATCGCCAGACAGATAATCCATCAAACGCTCCGGCCCCGTGACAGGGATGAATTTCAGCACGCGGTCATAGTCTTTCTCTCTCTTTCCTTCTAGCCGTCACACACACACACACACACACACACACACACACGAGCCATGAAGGACGCACACACTGCCATGATCATTAACACAGTGCATGGTATTAAGACACACTTCTCCGGTGACGGTCGTTTGTCAGTTATTAATTTGATACGTCAAGCGTCAGGACTGTCGACATCATCGTCTGAACACTGAACATCCTCCCGAGCTCAATCCGGACCGAAACCGCAGAAATCCATAAACCGGATGAAAAACAACGGACAAAACACATGTGCATTTTTATACAAGGGATAAAACCTTGAGGCAGGTTTTTTTATTGCATGGTTTTAGAGATAGAAATTTCAAACAGAACACAATTTTACAAAGTTTCATTAAAATATGGAAATATAGAACAACAGACTCATGATGAGAGGCACAGGGAAAAGTTGTGATTCTCCTGAAACATATGAATGAAGCGATGAGACAGACACCAGAAAACCAGGAAAGAAAGAACCTCATCACTCATACAGCATCTTTAGGTAAGGCAGAGACCAGGAAGATTAGAAAAAAAAAAAGATAAAGAAAAGTTATAGAATAAATCAGAATGTGATTTAGTTTACGATCTATAGAAGAGCATTAGAGACACCATAAACAAATATATATATTTGAGATCTGACTTTCTTTCCCTCAAAATTCTGACTTTAGAATTCAGATATCTGAAGTCTGAGAATGAACTCAGAATTCTCAGATTAAAATTTTAAGGTAAGCAAAAAAATGCAAAACTGGGACTAAAGTCAGATTTCTGAAAAAATAAAAAAAATTCTCAAATTAAACTAGGTTAATTTTTTTTTTTTTTTTAAATCTTTTTTTTTTTTTGGCCCTAATCATCTTCCACTTAAAATTACATTCGGCTCAGTTATAAGTCTAAATGCTGGTACAATAGTTTGCATGCAAGATAACACACTAGTGTGGGTGTGGCTTAAGTTTCTATAAAGATATATAGATAGGTACGCACATTTACTTTTCATTACAAATAAAATAGGAACAAATATCCTAATTCACATACATCTTATGATGCCACGACTTTACATCTGACACTTTGCAGGTTTTTAGACCTGTACTGTAATTACTTGGGAAAGCTTTAGATGGTGTTCAGGATCAGCAACACCTTAAAGTGTTTTTGTATTCTCATCGGTTCTTCAAATCAATCAAAAACAAACAAACAAAACACTTTTCAATTTGAGTTAGGAATGATTTGTCAAAATGATAAAATTTGGTCAAATGATCCTTTTGGGGTGAAATAAGAGAAGGTCATGTAGGTGGCCTCAGACTGTTTTACTTGATGCTTGTTTAAAAAAAAAAAAAAAGAAGACAATAATAATAAAAAAGTTCCAGCAGACAGAACGGTGCTGAAGTTCACCCTGTAAGAAGCTTAAGAAATCAATAGGAGGATTTGCGAGCCGTTTCACAGTGATAATGATAAGCGTCCGAGGGCCTTCGATTGTGTGCAGTTGAGATAATGTGTTTGGTTGCGCGATCGCTATCTCAGCTAACCATGCAGATGCAGTCACATCCCTCAGACTTATTTTGTCTCAGAAACCACCAGGAGTCGAAGAAAAATAAAGAATTAAAAAAATTAATTAAGAAGAAAATGAAACCAAGTAAATTCGGACACTTAGGGTGACGGGTGGCACTCGAATTTAACGAGTGAATGAATTATACTGTACGCAGGGCGATCGGTGTAGAGGGTGTATTCGGTCCCGGACATGGCCTAGGCTGGAAGAAAATAACCCCAAATCAAAACCAAACGAGTTACAGAGTTACTGAGTTTAATGAAATAAGGATTCGAACAGAACTTCACAGATTTAACGCACGAGTCTGGATTGTCAGTAGGCGGAGCGACCTGCTTAAATACTAGTGGATAGAAGTCTGAGACATGATTTTGCGTGGAAGTTAATGTGAACAACAGTTCAACTAAGGCTTTCCGTGTGTGTGTGTGTACAGTATATATGCGTGTGTGCATGTGCATTATTTCTTGGCGATAGCAGCCACTGCTTTCTTTGCTGCGTCGTCGAGGTCGCTGGCTGAGGTGATGGGGAGCCCGCTCTCAGACAGGATCCTCTTAGCCTCCTGCACGTTGGTTCCTACAAACACACACACACACCATTGTCATCTTTTAGTTTCCCTATAATAAAGGCGGCAAATCAAAAAGGGCACTATACATTTAGGCACCATATAAAGAAAAACCCCACACACATACTTGTTATTTATTCACAATAACATGACAAGTGGTCATATGAAGATACTACAAACCTACACACACACACACACACACACAATTTCACACTATTTCTGTTGGTACATTTGGTCTTCGGTGTAAGAGACACACACGAATGTTTGGACACACACACACACACACACACACACACACTCTGATTACTAAAAAAGGTTTTGATGTCCACAATACCTACAAGCATTGTCAGGTATTACTGTCATCATGGGGACATTTGATTTTCAGAGTGGGGTACAGGTTTACACACACACACACACACACACACACACACACACACACACACACACACCTAGTAACAGACGAAGAACACCAACAGTGTTGTCAACACAGTATTTGTAATTGTGGGGGCATTTACTCTTTAAAAACAGGATACAGGTTCACACACACACACGCACACACACACACACACACACTCTAATTACTAAAAAAAGTTTTGGTCCACACAATACCTACACGCATTGTTATGTATTTCTATTATCATGGGGTACAGAGTAGGGTACAGATTTATACACACACACACACACACACACACACACACACACACACACACACACACACACACACACTCCTAGTAATAAAAATAGAGGAAGTTTTGGTCCCAAGGACATCAACACACTGTCAAGACATTGTGGGGACATTTAGTCTTCAGAATAAAACACAGATATAAACACACACACACACACACACACACTTCAGTCCACTTTATAAAATGAAGCTTGTTGTTCTCTTTAAATCCTGCAGTTTGGAGCCTGGACTATAAAGCAGGACTCGACCGAACTCCGTCCTCTCGCCCTAGAAAGGCAGCAGTGAAAATGAAGTGAAAGTGAAATGGAGTGGTGCCGCACCGCTGGCAGGAGAGGTGACTGAGGGGGAGCTCATTCAATTGGCTGAAAGTCAGAGGTCTCGTTTCATTGGCTGAAAGTCAGAGGTCTTGTCCTATTGGCCTCGGTGCATATCGGACCCAGCTGCCGAGGGCCCCGGTGTGCACGCGCTCCGTTCGGTTCTGATCAAGCCGTCTTCCAGGACGGACCGTCTGCCCTCGGGGCTCTACACGTGGTTTATAACCTGACGAAGTCTCTGACTACGCTGCTCCCCCTGACACGACATCCAGAGCCAAAGCTAATACCTAAAAACCCTCAAAGGGATGACTGATGGGGGGGCGGGGGGAGAGAGAGAGAGAGAGAGAGAGAGAGAGAGAGAGAGCACAAGGAGGAGGAAATGTAAAAAGGGTGTGCGCTGTTTTTCCCCCTCGAATGTAAGAGATAAAGTGTTCACTT
The DNA here is from genome assembly GCF_024256425.1 of Clarias gariepinus. Classification (NCBI taxonomy): domain Eukaryota; kingdom Metazoa; phylum Chordata; class Actinopteri; order Siluriformes; family Clariidae; genus Clarias; species Clarias gariepinus. The sequence goes on from NC_071122.1 coordinate 22,385,541, forward strand.
GCTGTTGTGTGTGTGATGAGTGTGGTGAGCAGCTGGCGATGTGCAGCCTTTCTGATTTCACAGGTGAGAGTGCGGCTTTAGGGAGGATAGAACGCCAACACACATGCGTACACACATATACACACACACACACAAAATGTGGAAAAAAAAGAAAAGGCATATAAATATATAAAAAAAAAAACAAATTTACACAGTTTTATGCAGTTTATGTATGTTTCCATATTTGAGAGTGTGTGTGTTTGTGTGTGTGTGTGTGTGTGTGTGTGTTTGTGCGTGCGCATATGGATATGCTGTATCCTCCCCTAAAGCTGCACTCTCACCTGTGAAATCAGAAAGGTTGCACATCGCCAGCTGCTCACCGCGCGTCTCTGGCCTACGCTTAAAGCCACACGTCCCCACAACTAACAGTGAAACATGACGTGTGTGTACGTTTCAGTGCATTGTGAGGACCGGCACAATGAAAGCAATATATTAAAAGCATGTGTGTGTTTATAGACTTTTAGCCCTTTATGAGGACCAGTGTTTTATAAAACCGTGTGTGCGTGTGGAAAACATTGTTCGAATGTGCGACTCTGAAAATCTATACCTGCTTTGTGAAGACCCCAGGTCCCAATAACGCTAGAAATACATAATAAGAGAGAAAAGAGAGATAGAAAAACTGTGTGTGTGTGTATTTTAACCTTTTCTAAATAACAAATGTGTTCATCATAGGAAAACAAGCCAACACATGAGTTTGCGCATGTCCATATGTATGTTTGTACCTTGTGTGTGTTTTTAGTGAACACATTTGTTCATTTGTGGAAATGTAAACAATGACTATAAGCCTCACTAAGGGTTGCTGGCACACTCTGTAAGGACCCAAGGAACCCCAAATTATAGGTATGCATGATAAACGTGTGTTAAATTTTAACACATTAAAATAATCCCCACAATGATAGGATTGCAGCGAATGTGTGTGCGTATGTGTGTGTGTGTGTGTGTGTGTTCTCTCTTTCTCCCTGCAGTATAATTATGATGGTATCTGCTCTCTAATCAATAGCAGTTTCAGAAGGAATTCAATTACAGCACCACTTAACTACTGATATTTCACCGCCTTTGTCCGCTCACATAACGACTCATTTCTAACACGTCTCCCGCACCGGGCAGCACCAAACAATCAATCGGATAATTTCATTAGCGGAGGAACAGGGCAAACCAGGGCGTGTGCGCTCGGTATTGAGTGTCTTGCAGCTCTCTGTCCCCGTGCGACAGTGTGAGGAGACACAGAGGACATGCACACACAAACACAAGCTGAAAAGGATCAGAACTCTGCGAAAAAAAAAAAAGCTTCATGGCTATCTCTAAGTGTCTGCTTGCTCAGATCACATAGCCGAAAAAAAAAAAAAAAACGAAAGAAAATAAGACAGCTCAACCAAAATCATGAATGCATACGCAGATCCTCATAGACACATTGGGAAAGGCTGTAAATGCACACAGAGGATAGTACTCGAATCTCACCACTAGGTGCTGCCAGAGACCTACTCTATAACCTCATCAATCCCAAAAAAAAAAAAAAAAAAGATTATTAGATTTAAACACAACATTAACAGGAACAGCTCGGTAAATAAATGCATATGTATAAACTAGTTACACACAAATAAAACATGGGAGGAAACAAACTAGATTAACTACAGAGCACTGGAAGGTTATTGAAAGAGTTACACAGTTAATAGGATTTTAATTGTAATAGCAATGTTTGAGCATAATTCGATGCAATGGGCAAATCTAAAGTTAAATTATTCATTTATATTATACAGTATGTAACTTATTCTCACAACATATAGGATGGTATTTCTGAAACAATGCTTAATTACAGTAATACTATTGCTTAATAATTTAGGGTGCACCTTGGCACCTTGTGTCAGAATTGTGACTTTAAGTTTAATCTTTTTGCTATTTGTAAGTAAATGTTTTGTTGTGTTAAAAACTTTTCTTTTAACAAACTTATGAACATGACAACTTATTACCAGTATATACTGATCAGCAATTACATCCTAACCACCTAGGTTCTTGGTTATCATTGCGTCACCAGAGCAGCTTTGGCCTCTTGAGGCGTGGTTCTGCAGGGCCTCTGGGGTGGGCTGTGGTGTCTGGCACCAGAATGTTGGCCGCAGATCCTTCGGGTGCTATGGGTTGTGGCCTTTATGGATAGGACTCGTTTGTATGGCCACAAAGTTCGGATTGTGATCTGGGCAGTTCAGAGGTCGGCTCTGTGTCCTTGGGCTCTTTGCCTGCTTGGCCCTGTGTGTGGTGGGCTGTGGTGCACTGGGTGTTCTGGTGCCGTTCTATCGTGGCCAGCACCGACTTTTTCAACTGGTTTGTGCTGCATTAGCATTTTTGGTGGAATCGACCAGATGTGCTGGCCTTTGGTCCAAGCGGCCTTGGGTGCCCATGATCCTGTCACCAGTTTACTGGTGTTGTTCCCTTTACCCGTGAGTGGTCATGATGTTACAGTGTACAGTAAATGCAAAGCTGCCATTTAAAAAAATATTTACTGTACTTTTCATATAGACTGTGTATGACTTGTAGAACTCATACATTTAATGGTGCGATCTATACATGTTACCATTCTACATGGTGTTTAATGAAAATGTTAATTAAATGCTTTGAGTCATGAACGGCAGGGCTGTACTGTTCAACATCAAGAATTCATACTTCAGAAAATTCTAAACATAACACTCAGCATGACAGGAATATGCTTCCCCATGCTATCTGTGCGCTATTTCTAGTTAGGGCTAATATTAGCTCTTTTAGTTCCTGTTTGCAACCGGAACGGAAGTAAATAAATGAAGACAGGTCTGGTGTTAGATTACCACGCTTCTTCCCAGCAGCAGCGGGATGTGTGAGGGTGTGAGGTCTCAGTCAGTAGACTGGGAAAAAAGGAAAAAAAATAAAACTATGAGGTCATTACAACCAAAATGCATATTTGCTTTGCTGATGCTAAAAAGGTAGACGGATAAGTATAGAGATATACAAGTTGGGCAAACTTTCAGACAGGCACACGCTTGTATGGACAAATGCAAACAGACACAACAATCAAGACACCCACAGGTCAAACAGGTTGTGTGATGTCTCAGGTGGAAATCAATAGCGAACCATTGCAGCTAAACTCAGGCCGAGGAACCATTTTATAGCACTCTGTCAGCCATGATCAGAGCCCACACTGAGAGACAGGCGAGGCTATTGATCTCTCCGCACCATACACACACAAACATCAAACAGCTTTCACTGACCAAATAATTTTTTTGAACTCAACATGACCTTTCTTGCATCAGTTTGTGAGGTGCTGCTGAAGTACCCCATGGAGCTGCCACCATATTCTCAACTGATAACACAAATGCAAACTAAAGTAGCTACTTGAGGTTCGTCCATATTTATGATTGATTTATGATTCAGAACATTACCTGTATTTACTTTAAGAGGGTCATTCAATATACAAATTCATACTACATCACCCCTTAAGTCCCCTAAGCTTCTGGGTGTGAAATGCATTGCAATCTTTAGTTAACAAACTCAAACCTCTTATTTTAGGTCCTAATGGTTTTAATGCTCCAATTTTCTTAGGACTTAAATTTTCCCAATGGTCCCATGTTCCAATAGTCCCAGGCACCAAATGTGCCAAAGGTGCCCTTGATGCAATGCTCCAATGTTCTCAAGTCCTGATGGTCCTAACAGTCCTATGTTCCCAATGGTCCAGTGGTCCCAGATACCAATGTGGCCAGGCGCCACACGCTGACTACATCTACATTTCAAGGTTTCTATGCTTCCCAAATCGCTGTTCTCAATGTGACCATGTTCCCTACATCATCTGTTGTGTATCCTAGGCCTCTCTTGACATTAGTGTCCAGTGTGAGGCCCCTGTGTTCTGCAATGGTAACTTGTTTCTGTGTTCCTATATTAGACTTGGTCCTATGTTTTCAAAGTTTGTTGTGTCGTGGGTGTACTGTATCCTATGTTCCCAGTCTCCCAATTCTTAAGATTTGAGAACATGATGTTGCCAAGGTCATATATTTTCAGCAGCATATATTTCTGGAGTCTTGTGTTCCTATGTTTTTTGGAAGTAAATTACCAAGATGCAATATGTCCATGAATAATACAATCCCACAGTCCCATATTCAAAAAGTCTAACGTCTTCATGGTTTCTTTGCTTCCTGTGTCCCATATTCCCAACAGTCAATGGTTTACGGGTCTGAATGTCCACAGATTCTCATGATCTCAAAGTCAATATTTCCAGGCCCAAGTTTTCCCCAGAGTTATACTATCCAAGAGTTTCAAATATTTGAAGACCAACTGGGTTTTCCTAGCTTCTCGCTTCCACCAGCCCATGATACCAGAGAAACAAACTTCCAGTGTCTTATGGTTCCAGGGCCAAGTTTCGTATCCTGCTAGAGCTCTATGTGCCATATAAAAAGGCTACTCCTTTATTTTAAATGTAAGCCCTGTGTAGTCTGAATCTCATATACCATGTATATCACATCTAATTTTTCTGCTGCTCCTGCTCTCCATGGAGGTAGAGGGTCTCTCAGCAAGCTAATATGCTAGCAAGCAGCACGACTCTGCTGTTCTGTGCCAATTATACTAACAACGAGGCAAAGCGGGTGGAGTGCTATGTGTTCACTAGCACCTAGCATTAGCATACCCCGGTGAGAGGTCACAAATCAGCGACTATCTCCTTGGTTCTTTCTGCCAGTGCTAACGACTGTTGCAATGTGTCACGCATGCTAATGATGCTCCCTTGCGTGCTACCTCTTGCGTGTGGGTGAAAGTTGGCGAGTCCAAAGTCGGCCCCTGTGAGATGTTTTTGCTGCTTATAATGAGCACAGTGATGAAAACATTATTATGTGTGGACACAGCGTTTAGCGAGAGATAACCCCTTGGCTGTCTTCTCACACACTGCTATCTGGATAAAACTAGGGCTGTTTAAGAAAACCGTTCATGTGAATGGAGGGAAACAAATTGCTTAGTGAGCAAAGAAGTATAGTATTCTTTATCAGGTTCTGCTTTAGTCTGATCAGTGTTCCAGGTATCCTGGGAACACTTAGTATGAGGCAGGGATACACCCTGGATAAGACACCAGGCCATTACCTGGAGAGTTTTTGGAAGAACATGAAGGGAACCCATTTAGACACGGGAATGACATGTGAAGCTCACTATCGACAGTAAGCAGGAGACAGAATTAAACCAGGGACCTGGGAGCTATGAGGAAGGCTATTTTATTGTAGGTAGTGAAATAAGCAATGTTATGTAAATTATTCATTCATCTTCTATACTGCTTATCCTATAAAGGGTGGCAGGAAGCCTGGAGCCTACTGTAAGGAGGGGTACACTCTGGACAGATTGCCAATCCATCGCAGGGTACACATGCACATACCACACACTTAAACACTTATTTGCATACTATGGGCAATTTGGCAAGACCAGTTAACCTAAGCTGCAAGTCTTTGGACTGTGGGAGGAAACCAGAATACCTGGAGGAAACCCACCAAGCATGGTAGGGTAGGACATGCAAAGTCCAGGCACATGGGAGGCGGGAATCAAACCCTCAACCCTGGAGGTGCAAGGTGACGGTGCTAACTACTTCGCAACCATGCTGCAAGGTAATTAATTTAAGGAGGAAAGTTTTCTAAAAATACCTCACCTGAAACCCATTACAACTTTCAATGACAAGCTTAGCCAGCTAGCTAAATGTGATAGGAACCATTTTATGGCATAATCAAACCGTGTAAACTTAAAACCAAACTAAAAGGCTAGCTAACCTTCAAAAATTAGTTTTATATGAAAATATGGCTGGCTAGAAATGTTTAGCTTTTAGTTTTGTTTTAAGTTAACTATTACCTCTCCAATCGATTAAATTAATTATATCTCCAAAACTATGTGGGTTGTTCGAGTGAAAGTGGGACTTGGGATGACATTTCTGATGAATAAAGGCCTAAGTAAAAGTAATTGACATTTACAGAAGACTTCAAGCACAGTACGCTAATGGGACTCTTAGCTGCAGTAAAACATCTGAATGGTGGAAACGGTTAAAGGGGTCATAAAGCACTACATGCACTATTTTAAGCTGTTTGGACTAAACTGTGTGTTAGGAGAGAGCGTACACAACCACTCTACGATGATAAAGAGCCGCCCAGTGGTTTTCTTTTCGTTTATTACAGTAACATCCCCCTTCTGAAATCAGGCCAATCGCAAAAGCCTTGCCTTGTGACGCCACACCACAAGAGGGCGTTCCTAAACAAGTTGATTGACACTGGTGTTTTAGCAAAGACCCGCCCCGAGTGAGAAGACGCTGTCGGCCATTGTTTTTTCGCCGCTGGAGCAAAATGACGCCTAAGCGAGTGTTGTGTACAGTTGTTGGGTGTAATAGCGAACACAGCAGTCGTCATTCACTACCTAGGGTTAGTGACCTAGGGTACCTACCTAGGGTTAGGTATCTGAGCCACTGAGGACGCAGTGGCTGAATTTAGTTTTTAAAGCTAACGTCCCCGCTGATTTACCTAAATGCGTTCATGTTTGCGATAATCATTTTTCACTAGACTGCTTTATAAACGCGGGTCAATATAAAGCAGGTTTTACTAGGAAGCTGCTCCTAAAAATCGGATCTGTACTAACGCTTCGTGTTCCTGCTTCATCTTCACCAGGCTCGGTGAGTGTGATTTATTTTACTATGACTCTTTGCAGATCGCCTTTTCTAATAATCACGATGAATGCGGAGTGTCAGTTAACTTACACTCTCATAGAACATGGTTATGGCTTCTTCCCTGTGTACATCCGTCTCTATATAATCCCTAATCGCCCGTTTATAATAAACAATGCATTGAGGTGATTGTCTAGTTGCAAACTGTGTACGTAGTCGGAAAACTATATTATGCTTACCTTTGTTACGTTAGATGGTTTATAACGATGTCTGTCGAAGATTAAGAAGTCATGTAAACACATCAGTAAACACATCGCGTCCGTATCTCTCTCGGTAAGTTTCTCCGCTTTTGTTGTTGTTGTTGCTCGCGGCAGCGCAACAGCCCGTTAATTCATGCCCATGCAGTGATGAGAAGGACAAATCGAGTCGATGCATGTCCATTCTTTTAATTTCTGCGTTGTCAGGCGATATTACAAACTTCCGCGTAGGTTCCGTACTTAAATCAAACCAAAAACGACTGAAGAAAACAGGCTCGGGCTCTATAATCCATAGTTTTCCAGTTTGGACTGCATTACCCACAAAGCACTGCGTTGTGGCAATGCTTTGTGGGTAATGCAGTCCAAAGCATTGCCCGCACTGGACTACACTTCCGTCGCTATACCCTACGTGTCACGCCCCACAGAACGGGGGGGCGGGCTCAGCAGAGGTCATGAGCATTTAAATTAGCATGTACTGAAACAGGTTGCTGAGAACAGAGCTAGTTTTTACCAGGTAAAAGTAGTGTTTTTTTTACACAATCCTTTTGAATTTTTAATTAACGTATAATACAAACTTTTCATTAGGACCCTAAAGATCATATTAAAATTTAATGAAAAATATAATGTGTAGGACCTTTAAAAAGGCAATACGTCCGTTATGATCCCAGGCCAAGGTGGTTCGGTGTCATCCTTATGAACATTCAGTAAGTGGAACGCCTGATCCTTGAAAATTAACAAATAAATTGTCGCCAACTTGCGAAAGAGATGCATCTGTCTGTGAGAACTGTACAAACCACCACCACTTGCACGTTACAGAAACCTCAGATGGGAGTTACTGCCTTAACCACCGTACAGTTCTGACCTTGCTCCAAGACATTTCCATATGTTTGAGCCATTACAGGGGTTTCTGGGAGGCCGGCGTTTTAGATGTGAAGCAGGCAATTCAATCGTGACTCTGGCGTACTGAATAAACATTTGATCTTGATGGTGTCCAAGCACTAGTGAAACGCTGGGATAAGTGCATTAGTGTAGCAGGGGATTATAGAGAACTAAAGGGAGCTTTTAACTCTCAGAACTGTTCTGTTATTCTGACAAAAAAAATTCTGGTTTGACTTGAACGCCTCTGTAGTAAGCAAAACAGCCCAACAGACTTAACTAGCAAAGATTAGGTCCAAGGATATGTATCACTTAACAAAATCAGACCATTTCACCACAAACACACACAAACACTTGACTAACCTTCCAGCCGGACAACCAGGGGCACCTTGAGCTCCAGCTCTCTGGAGGCCTTAGTGATGCCGTTAGCGATGATGGCGCAGTTCACAATCCCACCAAAAATATTCACTAGGATGGCCTCCACCTAAAAAAAAAAAAGAGACAAAGATGGAAGAGGATAAATACTGAGAAGGCTGAATAAACCTGATAGCAAAAACAGACACAAAAGAAAGTTTTAGATATACACCAGCATCACAGTCACACCGTGTAATCAGCGTGACCGAGGAGGCGTATGGGGAACCTCGTCTGGGGTGCGGCACAAATAACTACCCAGATTCGACAATATCCTGCTTCTCTCCACAAATAACCAAAAAGTGTAAAACAACAACATGATCCCGTGTGTGTATACGGTTCTGCGGCTTGCTAACGGAGATAAGAACGAGAGTTTGGATATGCAGAGTCCTTGTAGAAAAGGAGAAATTGAGCTTCAAACCTCTGTGAATCTGGTAAAGGTGAAAAAAAAAGGGGGAAAAAAAAAAAACGTAACAAGAGAGGCCAAGGTTAGCGCTATCAATCGAGCTGCAGTCAGGTACGGGATTAGGATAATCCCTCAAAAGCTACTAAACAGATTACAGTCACATAATGCAACAATGATTTACATTCCTGTCTGTGCGCACGCATAGAAGCAGACGCTCACGAGGAGAACATGCTCACACACACACGCATGAAAAAGAGTCGGGTGAATAAACGAGAGCGCTGAGACGAGTACAGCGAGGCGGGATTAATTTCGGTGATATGCGCTAATCAGCAGGATCAAGAACAGGATGCTGTTATGCTGTTTACACACAAACACACACACACACACACACACACACACACAAATTCACACAAATACCCAGAGAGAGAGAGAGAGGAATAAAATCCATCAGCTGCCATTTCCTTTGAACATCACAAGTTGATTTGGGGTCTGTAAAAGGTAACACAGTTAGGATTGGTCTATTGAGTCAGGTTGTGAAGTGTGTGACAGGTAGAGAAAGAGAGAGACGGAGAGAAAGGGAATGTGTGTGTGAGAGGCATGAAACTCTGAATGAGGACCTGAATACACTCAAACTGAGATCATGTCAACCATGACAGCACAATTCATGCTCCTGCTACCCTTGACCTGATTCTAAAAGCCTGAGTAACCCTCTCTCTTCCTCAATGAGACACACACACACACACAATATCTGGCTATGATGCTTATAAAACGCTTGACTAACACGTCTGACATTTCACAGCCTGTCATGATCTTAGTGTGAGTGTGTGTGAGCGTGTCGTCCAATACCCAAGACAAACAGACACACTCTACATAGATCTAATTTATGTTTTAAATAAACAGTCTATTTAAGAGACAGAGATCCCAGCGCTGAAAAGTCGTCTCTCACGTGTGCCATTTCCTCCTCTATCTAATCTGAATCACTCCTCCGTCTGATATTTTATCCTCTTCAGGATTTCTCTCCATCTGAAGTCTCCCTGCAGTCTCGCGTCCCGTCACCAGGGGGCACTGCAGATCCAGGAGTCGGGTCCTCACATCCTCATATCGTCTCATCATGAGCGGTCCATTTTTCAGTCCTGGCGTTACTGAGAGCGGCCATATTTCTTTCAGCCATGCGTTTCCTATTGACATCCATGTATATTAATGACACGCCGGGTGATTTATGCGCCGTTGTAGCCGAGTCAACGCAGTTCATAAAAATATCGGGCGTGCTCCGCTTCAACTGTCTGTGAATGTGTGGGGACGGGGGGGATTGCTTTTTAAATTTTTTTTCTTTTTTACAGCTGCTGGAAAGCTTCTCGATAGTGGACGGGTGCTTGGGAAGGTGGGAAAAAAATACAGTACTTTCACAGACTTTTCAATTCAGTGATGACCATCTGTGATACCTTCGGTACATCAGTGATTTTTGACAGAATAAGGACATTTTCTTTAGGAAATGACCCAGGATGGATCTCTCAGTGACTATACTGAAGATACTTTTAGTGTAGAAGTTGACTTAATGTTTGTTCATTTGGACAGTGGTGGCTCAAACGTTTAAGCTGTGGGTTACTGGGTTTCTGATCAGAAGGTCGGGGGTTCAATCCACAGCCCTGCAAAGTTGCCACTGTGATCTTTTGTCACGCTATTATATCATTTTGAAAAGAAAGAAATCTCAGGGCCTCCACAGCCTTAGACTCAATTTTATTGCCACAGGACGTTGCTAAGTCTAGACCTGATCTACAAGCCTTTGGACACTATGCATGATGGGTGCATCGCTTCATGCGCTCCCTTCTCATCCTGATGCACACATGGCTTTGAAATCTGGACTCATCTGACCACATGCCCTCATTTCCATCGCTCCGAAGTGTGCCCTAATCTTGGTGCTTCCTATCAAACTGAAGCCTTTTTTACAAATGAGTCTCACCAGCAAGTGGTTTTCTCATGGACACACAGCTCTTTAGTCCCAATCCTGTGAGTTCTCGTCACACTGTACGCATGTGGGAAATGCTCTTACTTTCACTATTAAACATTGCTCCGATTTCTACTGGCCTTTTTTAAATGATGCAACTTGACCGAACGTTAAAATAATTAAAGTCATTCATAATTTGTTTCCAAACACATCGCTTCCGTGAAATTGACGGTTCAGTACTATGATCGGTACTAGGGTACTATAATCAGTACTAGGGTCACGCTGTTGAATTGTGTACTTTACATCACTGGTGAAATAAGCTTTTGTTGCATATCCCAGTTAGGAAGCAGGGGTCAGAGCACTGGGTCAGCCAGGATACAGATGGGTTTAAGGTCCTTGCTCTGGGCTCAACAGTGGCAACTTTGCAAGGCTGGGGATTGAGCCACTGACCTTCCAAACAGAAATCCAGTAGCCCACAGCCTTAAACGTTTGAATCCCCACAGTCCAAATGAACAAATATGATGCCTGAACAGTTCTTAACTTAATTCCAGTAATTTCAGAAACTTCCTTAATTGTTTTCTTTTAACTAATCCAAGCAAAAGTAATGTAGTATAGAATAAGGATGAGAATAAGAAGCCTTAGCAGTAACTAGACTGTCCATTTCTGCCCCCAATTCCATCATAATCTTTAGGATAGTTCTCTCCAAAATGCCACTACGACCATTAATTGTGACTGAATACTAAGGATTTGCAGCTGAACTTCAATCAATGTAGAACTCGTTAAAATTGCAAGATCTGAGGTACCTCAGCAGGTATAGCTCATTGTTAAATACTGGAGGGCTACAAGTTCAAATCCCAGACCTGCCACAGAGTCATTGTTAGGTCCTTTAATAAAGTCCTTAACCTTCAAATCACTCAGCTCTATCACCATGCTTAGATTAGATTCTGTAAGTCACATTCATTAAAAGCATCTGGCAAAATGTATATTAATAAATGTTAATGCGGCAGGGTTTTAAAACTGCAGCGTCCCAATTGTGCATTTATTACAAGTTTCACATTATTTAAATAACAAAGACGGAATGCTTTAAAGACAAAAAAGGACGCAAGGGTCTAAGTATGGTAAAAAGTGTGGCCCAAAAGGCAAAAGCAAAGAATTGACTGCTGTGTGTGTTTGCTAACTTTTGCACGCAATAAATCAAACATTTTTACTTACACTAATTTCAGACGGAAAATTCAATTCAGATCAATTCCTGCTCCAATTAGAAGCCGAACTCGCCTGCGCTCAGATTGATCATCGAGCCGAAACATTTAATTTAGCCAATTAACATCCAGCTGGATCAATTAAGTCGGGTAACGTCTAGTAAATTACCCGTGCCACTAATAATAAAAAAAATAATAATAATACCATCTGCACAAAATACTAATACAATATTAGTACAACATACCAGTGAGGATGTTAAACAAGACAAGACAAGGGAAAGGAAAAGAAAAAAAAAAACTCCCAGGGCACGCTGCAGGATTCCACTGCTGTTACCTTAAACTTGCACGAGCGACTCAAATTTCATATAATAAGGTCATAGCGCCCGTGGCAGAACGGCATGTCAAGGTGTTTATCCTTCAAACTCAGGCGGAACAGCTGGAACGGGCTTCAGAGCTCAGGAAAACAGCCTGCTGTCTGTATGGAAGCTCTCAGAAACCTCTCCCTCTGCCACATCCATTCAATAACACACAAATCTGTAGGGATCCCAACAGGCCCGAGTGACTGATTGGATTTTATACCGAGTCGCAATTACAAGATACACGTTCTCGGGCGCATCTGCAGCATTAATCGTAATCATTTTAATGTGTACACGTTTATACTTTTGCCACAGTGAGTCCACGTATATACTGATCGCAGAAGGTGCAGTACAGAAACTTGCGTACACTGATGTCATTCACACCCACCACACTTTTGTTTAATCCACCACCTTCCTTGATCGCTTTTTGCTCCTACTGATGGTAAAATAAGGGGTTTTGTTAACAACATCCAGACAAGCGGAAAAAAAAAAGTGCGACAGAGCTAAATCCTCACAAAGCCCCGCCTCCTAATGGCTTAATTCATTTATTTAAGTTAGGGATAAGGCTTGAGACTGAGGGCAGAATACATGCAATGTGTACACCTAATGACCCAGTGTAGAGTCACCAATTCACCCAAAACCAGTATGTGTTTGAAGATGGGATGGAACCTGAGAAACCTCATATAAAAAACAAACAAACAAACAAACAAACAAACAAACAAACAATAAAAAAAGTAATACAAACGCAGAATCCATGAGGGCTCCCGAAGCTGAGTGATAGCAAAAAAGTTGCCCTTTTAGGACAAGTGAGGATGGGATCCCTGTTGCGTTTGGTTCTTCTTGAGGTTTTCTTCTATTGCGGTCTCAGGGAGTTTTTCCTTGCTACCATCACCCTCAGCTTACTAATCAAGGGCAATCTGATCATTTTGATTTCTATACATTCTCTCACCAATGTACTTTTGATTCTGTAGGGCTGCTTTGTGACAATGAACATTGTTAAAAGTGCAATATAAATAAAATTGAATTGAATATTGAACTTCATGAAAGAAATGTGGTCGGGAACACATGATTGCACTGTAAAGCCAGTTGAAATCAGACATAGTTATGTTAAACAGTGAAAACATTACATGGTAATATAAGATCGGCACGACCATATTCCAGGACTCAAATTGTGAAATATTGGTTATGGGAAATTTTAGAGGCTTTTTTTTTTTTGGGTCATGAAATGTGTGTTATCAATCCAAAGTGGCAACACAAGATTATATAAGATTCAATCCACATCCAGTTAACTGGAATGCCTGTTTATCCTCCCGAATAGTAATTTTGTGTACTCTAAGCCTTGACTTCGAAAGTTTAACAACCAGCAATCTTAAAACTACTCATTGGATTGATATCCACTCACTGACTCATGATCCATCCCGCTTTATCCTGTATACAGGGTCGAGGGGGGCTTGGAGCCTATCCCAGGAGACTTGGGACACTTTGGACAGGGTGCCAATCCATCGCAGGGCACACACACTCATATTTACACACTTCGGGCAAATTTGGAAACGCAAACTAGCTGTCTAATCTGCATGTCTTTGGACTGTGGGAGGAAACCGGAATACAAGGAGGAAACCAACCAAGCATGGGGGAATCGAACACGGACACCGGAGGTACAAGGCGACCGTGCTAACCACTAATACTCACTTTTCACATCTTCATATTTACTTTTAAACATGTCAACAAACTTAACAAACAAGACACATAATCCAATTGTGTTCAGTGAATTTATGGTATATATTTAGGTCCACAGCTCCAGAGCAGAACGAAAGAAGCAAAAGTCAGCCACTTGGCAATATTTTGACTGATTACATAACACATAAATGTGATCTTTTGTCACGCTATTATATCATTAAGAACAGGAAGGAATCTCAGGGCCTCCACAGCCTTTGCTAGACAAACACTAACACTTTTTCGCTTCATTGCTCATGGCTTTGGACACATATTCCATTTTAAGCAGCTAATCTGGTGCAATTTAAGCTTCACTTAGATCCAGTGCTCTGTTAGCTAATGCATATGACACCAGATCCAAGACGCCATTGTTGCTGGTCAGTCATTTTTCACATCTGACAGCACTATGATGCCTATACCTACTTTGAACACCATGATCGAGGTAAAATGAGATTACAGCAAATCAGACTCGCCTATATCGCGGAAAACCCCTGTTCCATATCAAAGCCCTTAAATAATTATAAAAACCCTCCTGTTTTTTTTTCTTCACAGGAGACTGGGGCACGCCACAACCATTATCACTTGCAAACACACACCTAATGCACACCTACACAAGCCTCTAATCGGCTCGCGGAAAGGCATCTCGCTTTTGTTAGCGGCTAACAGATGCTGGAAGCGGTTCGTGTCATTGTTCAGCTTATCTCCAGAACCCAGCCGGTTTCGTTAGCAGCCATGTTCTAGCACCTTTGCTAACACTCAGCCACCTTCCGTGACTCGCTGAAGTTAGCTGTAAGGTTCGAAGGGGTGTAAAACGTTTCACGGTGCCTGAATTCCTTAAGGCACAAAGGTTTCCTGACGTTCTAACCCCGTCGGAAGACTTCAGTAATGGTATTTGTAATGGGTGCGGGGTAGCTATTAGACAGATGCACATCCTGTGTACTGCATCCTTGTCATTAAAAATTAAAACGTAAGCAAAGACAAGCTTCTTGAAGAGGATGCTTGAAATGCTCAAAACGCGTTTTTTTTCTTTTAAAGGGGTTGTGGTTTTGAAACTACAGACAAACCCAGAAACGCAGATTCCTTCCCACTTTGACTGGCAGAGCCAAACACACGTGTAAATCTTACATTCACATCATTTGCCGGAGTTCTGACATATGATTTGAGTGCTCAGTGGCAGCAGAGGTGTGTATCAGCGATAGCACTACTAGATTGATTCGGGATATTTTTCCCCCCCTTTATGTTGCTGCCATTCTATCAAATCTAGGAGCTATTTTTCAGTCCCGTTAATCCGCTCCCACTGGCTCGGCTGCTCCTCTGCCATGGGACGCTGAAGAGCATAGAAGGAAAGACAGAAAGAGAGAGATGGCTTGGTCTAGGGCGGTTATTGGGGACCGAGATTGGCCCTGGCAAAAAGGGGATAAGAGGGAAATAATTATCCAGTCTGCTGGAGCATGACAGCTCCTCCTCTCGCCTCGAGTGAGAAAGGGCGAAGCATCGTGTTGAGGAATCAGTTCGGAAACCCACAGAAACATGCTGTCATCACCATCAGACATCGTATCCCAAACCGCCTGTGTGTGCGCACTACGGCCACGGCCAGCTGAATTCCTCGGCTGGGGGTTTGAGGCATGGGTTGTTATGGTGTGAACATTTCAAAATGAATCCAAAAAGAAAGAAGAGCAGCAAAACAAACAATGGAAATAAAAAAAGCACAAATGTTCGGGATCTTTCAAAAGGCACAGGAGAAAAACAGGCGCCAAATGAGGCCAAGTGAGGATTGTCTGAGGAAGGCTGTTTTTGGACTTGGAAACATGACCACTAATGTACCACTGCACAGTAGTTTAATTAGGATGATGTTAAAAACAAAATACAAAAATAAAAAAGACAATTCGTCTAATTGTATATTATGTCAGATTTTTTCCCCCTAAATAGAGTCTACGTTAAACTTTACTAAACTTTAGTCCAACTAAATTTGCAGCAAAAAACATCCAACTTGCTGCCCAAATCTAAATCATTTATGTACATACGATGTTCAACTGTGATCCACGCACATGCTTAGATTACCTATGGTAGCTTACAACAGTTAATCATGTGCTGTGCTGTTTGCTTGTCTTGGATGAATAAGAAACCTGTCGCTCACCTCGCTTGCTAAATAAGGGCAAGCTACAACTAAACTAATGCACCTCTTTTGGCCGCAGATACTCGATTGAGTCCAACAAACAAGAGTCAAAGTTAAATTCTTGCTTTTTTGTTTTCCTGCAAGGGAAATGGACTTCCCGCTAGTTACACAGATCCATATTCACCACGATCCCTTGTTCCACAGTAGTAAGTGTTGGCTATTTTTAATTTTAGTCTTAGTGTCCCAGTCCCGGGATAAATGTTCCTGTTTATTTTTATCATATTTGGTCAATCATATTTTTGTTCGGACAAATGTCAGTCAACTAAAAGTCTCGACATTTTAGTCTAGTTTTAGTCGGAAGAACCTTTAAGTAATTTAGTCTAGGTTTAGTCTATAAAAACGTAACATTTTAGCAATAAGATTATTATTAATTAACCCTACAGTCAAACCCATTTTTAAAAGATTTTTCACAAAGTAATTATCTTAACATTTAAAATTTATCTTCTCATCTAATGTTTTTAGCTAATTATATTTATTTCTAACAATCACAACAACTGCTACATGTCCAATACTTATGTTTTTTTTTTAAATACAAAACAATAGTAGCATTATGGACAATACAACTTTATTTTTAATATGAATTTACACACTTGGATTGTTGAAGGGATACTGTAGCTCCTATGGGTCACAAACATTTGCTAACCTATTTGCTTAATGTGCTTGGAAACAGTTTAAATATAAAATGAAATAAAATGACATCACTTCATAATTACGTTAACATGTGGCAACATTATTACCACAAAGAGGCTGTAAAACTGGGTGATTATTATGGGATGCCTTGATGCGTCACTTCTGGTTTGTGGTATTTTCCTCAGCGATTGTGTGCCCCACTGTTTCCCCTCTGATCTTACGATACATCGACTTTCATTCTCCGGTTCAATATGAAGAAAAAGGGTCCAAATATTGTCTCTCCTTATTCGCCCGATCAATACTGCTGTGATGACGAAGAGTCTCGTCTTTTTTCGTCAACAATATTGCAAGCTGATTTCGTCACTGTTCAGTGATACCTGTGACGTCTCGTCATCATCTCGTCTTAGTCACAGGGTAAAGGGTCATCAACGAATATTTTCCGTCATTATGTTCCCTGACAAATTTAACACAAATTAAATTTGTGCAACCAAATTTCAGAATTTTAAGTAAATGTGCATAAACAAACTTTACATAAGCCATCTTTAATCACACATGCAATTTTGCAATTATCTTCTGGGTCTAATCCAATATGGATGCCATCAACGTAACACCCTTAATGTGTGCTAACTAACATTAAAAGTTCATGGTTGCGCTGCTCATCAAAGACACCTTTAGCTGTAGTGCCGTCAAACTGGGGACGACCAGAGTGACCACAACGTCACCGGGTTCTCGCGTTCTGAAGTTCATTACGGCCTTCGGGTCCGTGCTTCTTCCTGGCATTTAAGCAAACTGCAGCTGTCTCCGTTCTCTCTCTCTCTCTTTTCGATTATCCTTCTCTCTCCGAGTCTCTCTCGCTCTTGCTCTCTCCAGTGAAAAGAAACTAATCAAGGCAGAAATAGATTTGCAGTCTGGGTCTGGCGGCGTGCGTGTGAGCGCCGAAGACCGCGGTGTCCCGGTGAATTGGTGCTCGAGTCGGTCATATCCGCTTCAAGGTCTCCGGCTCGTTGTGCGATGGCGAAGGGTTTGTGAACTGTGACAGCTACGGCACGAGGCGGCCCATCACGGATGAGCGAGAGCGGCCTTTCAGACCGGCTGCCATACAATTCCCAGCACAACAGCAGAGAAAAGAGTCTCAGACTGAGGTTTATTAGGATGAGAGTGGCAGTGAAACGCAGATAGATGCACAGATGTCCACACACACTGATGAACACAAAGCCAAACTCACACTCGCACACAGACTGACAAGCATCAGAACCACATAATATCATGTGAAATATGAGCATATGATCTGAAATTATGAACTGTGAATTATGAACTCTCGTAATAGAAGTGAAAACAGAAACATTGGCATGTCTCTGTAAGTTCTGACATGTCCCTGGTCACTCGTGAGACTCTGGGTTTCTCCTCCGTTATCTGACATGTAGCGAAACTGACCTGATATACTTGGTAACTGTGGCATGTATAAAGAAAAAGACAAAGAAAAGAAAGAAAGAAAGAATTGAGAGAAAAAAAGAAAGAATGAGAGAAAGAAAAAAAAGTCATAGCAAGAAAACAAGAAATAAGGAGTTATTTTGGGAATATAAAGTAAAGAAATAAAAATTATTCAACAGAAAGAAGGAAAGAAAAAAAGAAAGATTAATAGAAATATAAATATAGTAAGCAATGAGATTAATAAGAAAAAATAGACAAGAGAAAAATAAATAGAAAGAAAGAAAAAAAGAAAAAAGGGCATATCAGGAAAGCAAGAAAATACAGAATTGAATTAATAGAAATAAAAAGGAAAAAAGAAAGAATTAAATAAAAAGAAAGAAAAGAGAAAAAAAGATTAAATATGGGGAATAAAAGGAATTAACAAAGTAAAAGAAAGATGAAATTGAAAAGGAAAGCAGAAAGAAAGAAAAATAGTAAGGGAAGAAATGCATAAATGAAGAAAAAACAAGCAATAAAAAAACAGTGAAGAAAAAAAGAAATTATTACAAAGAATGAAACAGTTATTTAAAAAAAGAAAAAAACATTTTTCTCCATCTCTCCAAGTGATTCTCTCACCATTTTTTATTTGAAAGACTGCACACTCTGAATTCAAGACAGGAGAGAGACTGAGATGGAGAGAGAGAGAGAGAGAGAGAGAGAGAGATGGAGAGAGATGAAGAGAGAGAGAAAGCGAGATGGGGAGATGGAAAGAGAGATGGATAGAGAGAGAGGGAGAGAGAGAGAGAGAGAGAGAGCAAGAGATGGAGAGAGATGTGACTTAACCTTAGCAAAAGGCCAGTGTCTGAAAAGGAATGGAAACATAAACACTCAGTCAAAGGAATAAGCAGCGATGGAATGAGGGAAGAATGAGTGATTCAGGGGAGAGAAGGAGAGAGAGGCTGGCAGCTGAATTGTCACATGTCAGTCATAGCTGAGATTTCATTTCCTTTTGCTGACTCCCACCATGCCACACACACACACAAACACACACACTGCCAAGCTGGCAGACAGAAAGCTCTGTCGAAGCGGAACAGCATTCCTTGCAGACGTCCACACGGCCGTACCAGAGATGTCCTTGGGATGGAGAGCACTAACATGTCCGTCATACGGATGGCAGACGACAGATTACTCACAAACTGAGGACGCTCCACTTCACATGAAAAACTCTGGATGAACAGAGACTCGCTGCGTGTCTCACCATGTCCGATCCCATCCCTGAGCCTGGACCTGAACTTTAATATAGGAGCGCTGCAGGGAGACGTCTCCAGGGCGTACACCGCTAGTCTCTCTCTCTCTCTTTCTCTCTCTCGGACTTGCGTTATAAACACTACCTGTTTCTCTAACATCCTTCGGTTAGTAATGAACCTGAGCCCCAGTCACAGTGCGGCACGCAAGCACATGGTTTTGTCCTGTTCTTTATACGTGCAGCTCTGCCAGCGGTTCCAGCTGTTAATCAGATCAAAGGTTCATATTAATAAGCTCATGCTAATGAGTTAGCGTTTCCATAGTGGCGAAATGATCATAGGCACATGTACAGTAACACTTCACTAAAAACGAGAGAAGATAAAAAAAAACAGGAAAAAAGGACAGAAAGAATGAGAGAAAAATAAAAAAATAAAAGGAAAAAAAGAAATTACAGAAAGAAAGAAAGAAAGAAAAAAATTAAATGACAATGAAAAAAGAAAAATTGGGAAAGAAAAAATACTAATAGAGAAATAGTTACTACAAAAGAAAAAAGAAAGACAGAATAAAAGAAATGGGAAAAAAAGAAAAACTAAAGGAAATAAAAAAGGAATAATAGAAATATTATTATTAAAAAAAAGAAAAAGATTCTTATAAAAAGATAAAATATAATGAATGGAAAAAGATAGAGAAAACCAAGAAAGTAAGTAAAAAAGATTGAGAACGAAAATGACGAGAGAAAACTAACAGAATAAATTAGAAAGAAAAAAAAACAGACCAACAGAACAAATTTATTTATCAATACAGCATAAAAAAGTACAAACTCTGACATGGTGAAGTTTTCTATAAGGATATATATTTCAACAGAAATATAAAAATAATAACTAATAATACTAAAAATAATAAAACCGCTGTGGAATGAGGGGAATAAAACACTTTCTGACATGCCGCTATGGCAGTGGTTCTCAAACATTTTCTGTCATTCCCCACTTAAGAGGGTGGGCGAATTTTCAAGCCCCACTTGTCAACAAAATGATAACAAAAACGGCCAAGTGTACTATTTATTGAAATATCAATTTCTAAACCGATAAGATCAACAACAAGTTCAAAACAGATAAAATACACGTGCAATTGTTATAACAGGTTTACCTTGTCACTTATCTAGAGCTTTCTTTCAAAAAAAGATGTTGTCGATAAGTGTCTTCCTACTTTGTCTCATGCTGTCTGCTGCCAGCGGTTTAAGACACAAAACACACAGAGGTCTCTCCTCTGCCGCCCCCATTCCCACCATGAATTCAAGCGCAACATAGGCTTCATCATGTTTTCCTTTCGGCTGGATTTTTGGTTGATTGGGCTGATAGTGCTGAATCACCTGCTTTTTTGTGGTCCATGTAACAAATGTATCCATTGATGTTATTATGCCACTACATACAGTACGCTACTGTGTTATGGTCTAAAATGCCCCCGACCTAGGCCACGGATTGCCCACCTAAATTCATAGGTTTATGGTTTACAAATTACAAATAATAACAAATGAATTTAATTATAAAGTAAGCAATATAAAAAAAATGTTGTATAGGGGGCAAAATATATAAATTATATATTTTTTCATATACCATATGTATATTTTTATATTGCTTATTTTATAATAAAAATCATTTCCTGTAATTTTTCACCACAAACAATATTTAGTGTAATTTGTGATAAATAATTTGTTATTTGTACATTGACAAACCCCTACAAAATAAATGTGCCATAAAATAATCATTTTGGGGGAATTTGTATTAATCGTCTCGACGAGTGTCACGTGCCTAGGGTTAATTATAATAGTAATAATATATTTAATAATAATAAACCTTTGAATGTATGTCCTAATATAATAATTGATAGAGATTATATAGGGGGCCAATCCGTGGCAGGGGGGCATTTTAGCGCATAACACCTGTTTGTGTCCGCAGTAAAGTTAGTTTGATATTCGCATCTCCGAATTCAACAGCTGCATAAATAAACCCGCGAATAAGATACCCACATATATTTCCTCTCTACATTGTCTTTAAGATACATCCGCCTTAAATTATACATGTTTAAAAGCATAAACACCATTATTCTCTACGGCGCAACGAGTGATTTAGGGATCATCGCAAAATGCCGCACAGCAACAAAAAGCGTAGAACGATATTGATCTTCCCTTCTGTTCAGCGCCTTAAGGATCAAAAAGCAACTTTTTCACCACACTGGAAACCAGAAATGCCAGACTAGTACTGCCTGATAAAATATTAATGTTTAACAAAAACACAGAAACATCAGCATACACATAGGAATAAATGAAATTACATATATAATACCGAATGTTTCCTTATATATCGTTCCTTTGCAATTAACATGCCGACGTTAAACCGTTACTGTTGCACTATGGTTCCACTTTTTCTCTGATGTTATTTTAATTTACTTGTATTAATGATCCATTTCTTTGTGTGTCATTATTTAGTTTCGAGTGTCCGATAAAGAAAATAAAGATTAAAAAAATCAATAAAGAAAAGCATGAATTAGAATAGGTACTTTCCTATTATTTTCCACTAATTCGCTCCCGTTCATTGCGCCCCACCTGTCATGCCTGTATTCCCCACACTCTGAGAACCACTGCGCTATGGGAAGTTAATCAACCTCAGGGTGGTACCGGTCACTCCGCTTTCTCATGTATTGCTTTAAAGTTTTCTCTGATAGTCAGAACTAAGGAAAATGTTTTCCAGGATCCTAGTGAAGTTTCTTATGATGCTCTAACAGTACACAAAGTTCTTTCCTTGATTTAGTTCATGCCTATGAAGACAAATCCACAAAGAGACAGCAGTGTATGTTTAAGTAATATACAGTATGTAGGGGCTGTTCACAGAGGCGTACATGAAGTGTTTACAGAGAGACGATGTTTTAGCCAGAGGTTCTAGTCATGCCACTTTGGTCAGAAAGTTCATGAGACTATAATACCGTAATAATTCTTTCAGAGCACGAAACTTTCGCACTCTCCAGGAAGTAAAATGCAAGCTGGCACTCGTGCGTTTGTATTTAAAGCCTGAGTCTAGGATCACTGAAAGTCTTGACCCAGCCCATCTTCTGGCAATGTGTAGGAGGAGCGCTCTCTCTCTCCCTCTCTCTCTATCTCTCGCTCTCTCCGTGCTGCTCCGAGACACAGTTACTTTATTAAAGTGAAGGAATGCATAATGGTGCTGAACAGCATGCATAATCACCTCGGAGAACAGCCACAACAAACGGGGCACAGCACATAAAAAAGACGACACTCCCACTCTGTTCGCAGCACCACGCGCCCAATCAAGATTAATTTATTCTAATGTATTCGCGCAGAAGGTCAATCATCCAAATGATTCCGATTGCCGTTGCTTTCGATCTCATCTCACAAGCCAATGAGGCGTCCGCGGGGCAACAGTGCTACTTTTTGCAAGGCAAATCATCTTCGTTTAGTTACAGTTCAGAGGTTCGTTCTGGCCTTGGTAAACATCGATCACTAACGGCAGCATGACTGTCTATTTTAACAGCACTCATAAAAGACCAGATGGGACATGCAATTGCATTTTATATAACATACTAGAGAACTGTCTTCACCATCTCTCTCTCTCGGTGGATTTACTCTTTTGCAATCCCGATGACATTTGAAATGAAGCTCCTCACAGTTGCATGGAATATTCTAGGAATATTCTATTACGGTGTATTACTGTTATTCAAAATATTACTTAAAATAATCATTAAAATGAAAAAAATCCTGGTCAGGTCCCCATATTCCCAGATCAACATGCTCCCGAGGTTCCCACTTTTCCCATCCTACTTGTCCCAGGGTCCCATTTTCCCACAGCTACGTGTTTCCAGGGCCCCATACACTATTTTAAAGAATTACATGGATCCAAGTTCCCATATTCCCCCAGCTAGAATCACATTCTCTCACATCTACTATACAGTACATGTTTCCAGGTCCCCGCATTTCCTGAGACAATAGTTCCCTTAGTCCCATTTCCCCACATCTATGGTATGTATTCCCACCTCTCCACATTTCTTGTATATTTAATGTAGTCTTGAGGAACAGTTCTCCAAGATTCCTGAAGGACTTTTTTTGTCTCTCATTCAGTCCAATCGCTGTACAGATGGAGTGATAGTGACAGATGATCAGGCCGATTAGTGTACTGGTGATGCTGAATTCTGAGTGGTTGAAATAGACGGGAGGCGAAGTGAAGTTTCTGCTGAGGTTCTTACATAAACAACCAATTTTTAAATAGTATCTTTAAGCACTTATATTCCCAGCGCACCCGACATATTCAGGATTGCATTTCTCAGGTCTCCATCTTCTTGGTCTGACATGTTTCCAGGTCCATGTGTTATCAGGACCCCATGTTCTCCAGGGACCTGCATTCCTTTAGTTTCTTTTCACACATATTTAAGATCAGTTGGTGGGAATGTAGGCCTTCTGTCCTTATGATTGTTGCTCTTTCAAGAACTCTGAGCCTCAATTGTATCCTGCCTCATTTCTAAGTCACTTCAGATAAAAGCATCAGCCAGACGAATACATATAAAATGTAAATGTATATGTAAATGCAGAAACCTCTAATCAGGAAACTCACACCTTTACAAAGTTTTCTTTCGTTACTCTAAATTAAGGAAGATTTTTCTATATTCTATTTCACTGATTAAAAATGGGAAGAAAAGGCCTTTATTTTTTATGTGTCTGACGTAAAAACTAAAAGAGTTCAGTAAGGTCTGTGTAATTTATTGTGCTGTATTTGGAGTATAATTTAATGCCAGTGCTGGTGGAAAATCAGCAGGGAAAAAGTTGGGCGAGAGGTCCAGATAATTCACTTTTCTGCTTCTGTTTGTTGCGCGATGCAATTTGGTGGGATGAAATAACCTTGCAGTTCTTTAATCCAGATAGATGGAAAGCTATTTTGATATGGCTGCACCCCCCTTTCCCAACTATCCACCCCCGAGCCTGTCCTTAAAATAGGGCCTTTTAAAACGACTAATTTGTTATTCATCTGTTAAAATCATGGTATCGCTGCACTTATTAAAATGCAATGATTCCTTTCTGCTCTGCTCAATCTAAATGAGTAATTTAAAACTTGATACTGTAGAATAGCACATATGCATGCTTGCTCTCAACCCCCCCACTCTCACTGGCTCTCCGTCTAGTGAGTCTTACAGGAAGCTTTGCTAAACTCACCAAAAAGCACAAATCAAGCCTGGATGCAATCAAGATTTAATTTCCTAAAAGCCAGAAACACTGATATATTAAATTAAGTGGGACGCTGGGTAGCTCTGGCCTGTGGTGTGTGTGTGTGTATATGTGTGTGAGTATATGTTATTAATGCATGTTAATTATTTAAAGAAGAGTGAATAACATCAGCGAATGAATTTTTCAGGGCATAGCAAGTTCAAGGGCATCCCCTTGCATCAAGACATAATCAAACCTCACATAAAAAAGCAACCCCTGCCATAAAAGGATGGTGAGGTGACAAAGTTTGTGAACCCATTACAACGGTCTATGCTTTTAGTAAATGTGGTCATTAGTGCGTAAAGTGGATAAAGAGAACCTAATTAAACAGTGATTAAAATCAAGACAAAATTATCATGCTTGGTCATTAATTTATTGTGGAAAACCAAATACGATAACACATCGGTGTGTATGTGAACCTTTGATTCACCTAATACACCTGTTGAGCAGTCCTACAGATCTGTACAGAGGAATGAGCTAGAGTTCTTCAAAGCTCAACAACTTCAGCTGTTGGATTGTGTTGGGTTTCCTTGCATAAGCTGCTCCCTTTAGTTCCTTCCACAAAATGTCAATAAAACTAAAGTCAAGATTGTGACTTGTCCACACTGGGCCTTATGCAGCAACCATACATTCTTACATTTACATTACATTTGAGCATTTTGTCAGACTCTTGTCTTACTCAGCGACTTCTTATTTTTTACATCTGAGAAATTGAGGGTTAACGACCACTGGCAACATGTGGCAACTTGGTGGTGCTGGGATTTGAACCTGTGACCTTCCAATCAGTAGACCCATGCCTTAACCACTGAGCTACCCCTAATCCTTTACCTCCCCAATTTGCTCATTCTCATGTAAGCTGAATGATGATTCCCACTTAAATTGGAGGTACACAGGATCATTATAATTAGCATAGGTACCGCCCCTAAACACCATATAAAGGCAGGTGCAGTTGTGTTGTGTGCAAATAAGGTGCAGAATTTAAGAGATTAAGCTGGCTGAATTGGGGGATAGTAAGAAGAAAAAGCAGAAGAACTGACCACAGCAGTGATGTTGTGAAGGCAGTGGTTTGATGACATGGAGTGAAAGTATAACCTCGGTCACCTGTGTTAGACATTTTCTAGTTTATTTCTTTTTTCTGTTTTTATTATGTAACAATTGAAAGGAATAGTGGTTTTCTTAATTATATGTTTCATACAGTAGTGCTTGCAGCCATCCAAAATGGCTCAGCATTCATTCAAACCTGTGCAATCTCTAAAAACCAGCTCTCTGTAAAAGACCCGGATGGCCAAATCATCTAACAGCAATCTCTAATCCGTTCACAAGCAGAACATGCGCAAGCAGTCGAGAGTTTTCATGGTCGTAATTAGCATCTAACAATAGTATCTATTTAGACCACAAATTAAATTATCTATCATCGTAATTGCTCTAAAACGTATAATAATTTAAAATTGCAGCTGACAAACGTTTTCTTTTTTTTTTTTTAATCTTGGCAAGAGTGCTCGGAAAATTAAACTACTCTACTCTAAACTAAAATTTTCCCTTACCTAAGAGCAAAAACAGAAAAACATTGGTGAATCTCCAAAATGAATGGGTGCAAACAAAACACGAGATGATACATGATAATAAAAAATTATAAAATAAATAAATAAATTGGTTGTCTATTGTTTATAACATTAACTTTATTCTTTTCTAACCATTCTTTGGTAAAATGGCTTTAGGTCATTTTCTATTGAAAAGTTGCTGGTATAGTTTAGAATCCAGAGTCCAGGTCTGTTAATGTTGTCCTGGCCTCGACAAAGCAAACCAGGCACAAAGTATGATACTACCACCACCATGTTTCATAAATTAAATTAATGGAATTTTATCATGGAATGCAGTGTTTTCCCTTCTCCAAACATAACGCTTTACAATTAAGCCAAAACCTTTGCATCCTTCCACAAAACATTCTTTCAATGTTCTTCCAGGGTTCTTTTCGGAGATCAGTGGTTTCTTCTTGCAACCCTGCCATACATCGGATTTAACAATGATGCGAACATGAGATTGGCCTTTCGTTTGCTTAGCATTTACCACAGGTTACTTTGTGCTTTTAACAGACTTTACCACACTTTGTTCTTTGAGTTGGTCGACCATTCCAGGCCTGACTGTCTAACTGTAAAGTTTTAAGTTGTTTTTTAAACCTTTTCTTATGCTGAGGTCTTACAAAACATTTGATTAAACCATGATACACAACACACATGCTGTAGTGCGGGGATCAGACTTCAGCTGTTTAAATTGCAGTTTGCGTTGCAAACTTTTGATTGTCACTGAAGAAAAACTGTTACACACAAACAGTTTGACCTTGCTTTGAACTTGACCCTGTTTGAATCAGTTCCTGTATCAGTCCTGTAAATCACTGTAAATTTAACACATTATTTTAATATATTTACTTAAAACAGTACAATGCAGTATTTTTCCATTTTACAGAACGGCTGCAAATATTCAACAGTTTCCTGTTTTTAGCTCGCTTCATCCATAATACAATATATTGTAGAGGCACTGCATTCTGGAATTGATTTTTTAGTTCATTTTAAGTTAAGTGTTAAGTGCTTTATGCTTCAGGGCTTCATGTGAGGGAGAGAACAGACGTTTTGTCTCCACTGCAGTTCAACTCGATGTGTTAGCGCATCTGCATTGCATCGAACAAAACCGATAAAAACGTAATAAAAGTTTCTAAATTTTTTTTCATTTGCAGATTTGAATAAGTCAAGCCAGTGGTGTGCGTTTTAAGCTTTTGTGAGCTTCGGGTTCACAATTGCCGCATCACATTGCCTATGACGCGGGAGAAACCGAGAGAGCGGTGTGTGAGAGGAGACGGATAAATCGTTTTTTATCTGAATAATCTAAGGTTTGTGGGTGTGACGAGGATGAATAGACCTGGGGCGTGAGAAGGTGAATAAATAATAATAGTTTGTGAGTATTGACACAGCAAGCTAATGTTTTGGTTTTTTTTTTTTAATGCTTTTCATTTGTTTCCACAAAGAGTTAGACCTAAGGAATATTACACGTTTCACACTTTTTTCTCAGCCCTGAGCAAACAGTTCATTCTGTTTTCAACTCTTTATCCAATTACTATGTGGCGTAGTGGTTAGTACTGTCGCCGTGCACCTCCAGGGTCCAGGTTCGATTCCCAACTCGGGGTCTGTGTGCATTGAGTTGGCATGTTCGCCCCATCCCGAAGTCCGAAGACATGCAGAGTAGACATGCTAACTGGTGGTCCCAATTTGCTACACCACTTTCATAAATATTGGAACAAATACAGTGGTCACCACTGGCTTCCACAGTCCCTAGTTAGACTTCAGAGGTTCTTAGATATCATTCATATGATCTGTTCTGGAAAATGTTTTGTTCCTTTTTTTTTTAGGCTGAATAATTTATTAACAGTCCAGTGTTGGGAAAACTGTGTCCCATTTCACAAGTACTGAAGGGTTTACTTACCATAAAGAAATAAATCAGTGAATCAACAAGAATTTATTAATTTTTTTAACATATATTCTTTTTTCCCCCTGAAGTTTAACAGGCGAAATGCCCTACAGTGAGATTACTGCATTCACCTGCTTAGCGGTCATAATCTTGTGTTTGCAAAAATGCTGAGGGCTAAATTCTGTGATAGTTGTTGGCATTTTGCCAGCACCGGTTCATAAAAAAAAAATTTATACACCATATAATGTATAAAAATGCACTCACTCACCCATTCTTTATAACACTTATTCTGTCCAGGGTCGTTAGAGGCTGGAGCCTAAACCAGGGGACTAGACGTTTTCCCAATCCATCACTCAGACACTGTGATCAGCAAGTCTTTGGATTGTTGAAGGAAATACAGCATCTGAAAGGATCGTACCAAGCACGGGGGGAAAATGCAAATTCTGTGCACACAGACCCCGATTTTTAACAATTTAACTAATGGCAAGTTTTACAAACATACAGTATGAAAAGCGTAATACTGTACAATATTCTATATTTTGTTGAGATCAGTTAATTACTGTAAAATTACAGTGGAAAAGTTATAAGGTGTATAAACACTAAACCACACGGTCTTGAAATATTACTTAAACCAAAAAATCTTGAAAGGCTTCGAGACATCTGCTAGTTAAGATGTCTACAGAGATCCAACATCGCGATTTGGAGAAGCTGTAGTCGGGCGTTATAAAGATCAGTGCTCTTGGCTTTATTAGGCCTCGAGTAAAGGAGTAGAAGATTCCCCATTTACTTGGCAAAGGGGTCACGCTGAGCCCTTTATCCTCCCGAATACAGACAGCGAGGGAGGTAAAATAAAAGAAAACAAAAAGAGAGACTAGAGGAGTACGTGTTGGATGACGGATGCCGAAAGAATCCGAGCTGAAAAGCGCAGAAGAGCACAGAGACCGCGGTGACTGTTGTGATTTATTTTCTTCCTGTAAATGCGGCGACTCCTCACAAACGCCCCCGTTTCCCATCAGCCTCTGGTTCTGATGAGAAGCCTCCTCCCCAGAAAGGGGGGAAAAAAAAAGATGAGCTCCAGTGATTACAAGCACAGACAGTTTTCTAATTATTCTGTCAAACATCAGTGCAGAAGGCTGAAGGAGTTTCCTCCAGCACCTGATGGACGCTGTAATCACTTCTGCACTCCCAAACAGAGCTGCCGTCACACGCGGAACGACAGATCCAGACAGGCAGGCGACTGGAGAAATGTAGCAACTCAAAATGACAAAGTGCTGGGTTTGTGTGATGTAATGTGATCGTGCTTCAGTCTTTAATTAATCAACTAATCCCTGTATTCATGGGTTCGTATCAGATCCTGCGCTCGGATAATAGCTATAGAAGAAGTATCGATTTTTTTATTTTATTTTATGATTAATACGGACTAATAAAATTTGCTTGCACTCCAAGGAGGCTGTGAAACCATGAGATCGAAGTTTTGGTGCTAATCGGGAAATAAAGCCCTATTCTGACTGGATTAGTTTTACACCCAGAGACGGGGTGATTTAATTATCATCGGAGTATCTCTTGGATTTTAGTCCCATCTGAATCCGAATGTCAATAATCTTTTTCACACTGCGTGTACGTGTCTGGAAAGATTTGATTTTTTTTTTTTACCTTTCTATAAAATACCCACTGAAACAACGCTGTCAGTAAGGATTCTGTTACATCTGGTGGAGAAACAAGAAGAAAAAAAAAAAAAGGTTTTGTTCTTTTCCCTCAATATAAAGATGCTCGAGGAAGTGGAGAAACCAAACGGACACAGAGCATTGACCTACTAACGATCGGACGCAACCTTCGCAGCCACGAGCACTTCAACTTCAACGAGCGTGTTGAAACAAAGGTCAAAACCTCATCATCACTTATCAAGCATGAATCGATCACAATTACTACCAGACGACTTCCTCTATTTAAGCAGTACTCTAGGCAGAGATCTGAGATCTGGTTCTGAGTGAAGTGCATCAATCAGCCAGGAAAGATCCGTTCCCAGATCCCTCCGTCCTTCATTGTTGTTCTTGCGGCAGGCCGGCAGACAGTTTCGGCCGGTAAAGGAGGCGGGCCATGAGAAACAGTCAGGAAGTGTGTCACAGGAGGGCACGTTTAATATCTCACCTCCATCTGTACTCAATAACAGGGACGAGATGAACATTTGAATCCGTGAGGGAGCTCCCAGCCCGGTTCTTACACTCTACCCGGCCCCTTGTGCCGTAGGCAGGGAAGAGAAACGAATGGTTATGACTATAACCTCTGTTCCCTGAAGGAGAGGAACGAGGTACAACACATATAGTATGGGATATCACGCCCTCTCGTGTCCTGGCTGAAGCCACCTTTATTCACGCCGTAAAGGCAGGCAAACCTGTGGTGACGTAGGTGTAGCCCCGCCTACACCTATAAACCATCGTCGCCACGGTTGACCCTCAGTTCGATAGCCGCTCTTCGCCGAGCGTAACTATGAGGCGGGGCAGCAATGTGTTGTACCTCGTTCCTCTCCTTCAGGGAACAGAGGTTATAGTCATAACCATTCGTTCCCTTTCAGTCGATTCACTCGGTACAACACATATAGTATGGGACATATATTCACGCCCCGCCGAGTATCTATCAAAGTTAGTCACAAGAACCCTGACAGCTACTCTACTGCATTATGGACCCCGCAGAGAGGACACAATGAGCCACCGAGGGGGCCGTTATATCAAGTCGGTAGAACCGGACAAAAGTGTGTGGTGAGGACCAACTGGCTGCCGCGCAAATCTCGCCCACAGACATTCCTTTGAACAGAGCCCATGATGTTGCCATAGCTCTCGTTGAATGTGCTTTCACACCCAGAGGCAATGGGACACTCTTGCTACTATAAGCTAGTGTAATAGCCTCCACAATCCAATGGGAAAGCCGCTGTTTAGACAGCGCTTTACCCTTTACTGGACTGGCAAAGCAGATAAACAGTTGATCACATAAGCGCATATCTACTGTACGGTCCATGTACACTCGTAGTGCACGTACGGGGCACAAATTATGCAATTTTCTCTGCTCATTAGAAGCAAAAGGAGGAGGAAAAAAGCTATAAAGGTCAAAGACCATAGAGCTATAATCAGTGGAGACGACCTTCGGTACATAGGCCGCGTTCGGCCGTAGAGTAACCTTTAACCCATTAGCAGCAAACTGCGTACAGGATGGATGCACGGACAAAGCGTGGAGATCGCCCACTCGTTTAGCAGATGCTAAAGCAAGAAGAAGTGCCGTCTTATATGAAAGAATTTTCATATCTATAGACTCAACTGGCTCAAAAGGAGGACCACAGAGGGCCTCAAGCACTAACAATAAATCCCAGGACGGAACACTGGACCTCGTAGTGGGTCGCAGACGTCGCACTCCCTTTAAAAACCGTACTGCCAGCGGATGAGCCCCTGGTGACACTCCGTCAAAACCAACATGACAGGCTGATATAGCCGCCAAGTACACTTTAATAGTAGAGAAGGAAAGGCCTTTCTCTAATAGTTCTTGTAGAAAAGACAAAATCTCCACCATGGAGCACTGAAATGGAAGAACATTATGTTCTTGACACCATTGCTCAAATGCTCGCCACTTGTAAGCATATAAACCTCTAGTAGACGAGGCCCGAGCACTTTGGATTGTCTCAATCACATTCGGGGGAAGCCCTTTTGCTAACAAATTGGACCTTTCAACAGGTAAGCGTGCAAGTTCCACAGCTCGGGACGCGGGTGCACTACCTCTCCCCCTGCCTGAGACAGAAGGTCCCTGAGGAGAGGAAGTTTCCATGGTTCTGCTGCTAGCAGGCTGACTATCTCTGCGTACCACAACTTCGCCGGCCAATGAGGTGCCACCAGGATTAGTGACAGGCCCTGCTGACGTACCCTCTCTGTGACAGGCAGAATCAGTTCTACCGGAGGGAAAGCATACAATAGAGCTGGGGGCCATGAGTGTGCCAGCGCATCGATCCCCAGTGGGGCATTGCGATCCGTTATGGAGAAGAATAGTGGGCAGTGAGCATTTTCTTTGGATGCAAAAAGATCCACTGCTGCCCTGCCGAAGCGCTCCCAGATCTGAGCTACCACCCATGGGTGTAATCTCCATTCCCTCACAAGCGGGCCCCCTCTGGATAGAAGGTCCGCCCCCAAATTCAGGTGCCCTGGAATGTGAGTGGCCCTGAGTGACAGAAGATGAACACTGGACCATAGCAATAGAGAATGAGAGAGTTTCAGCAGGGGAAGTGAACGAGTCCCCCCTTGTCTGTTTATATACGACACCACTGTTGTATTGTCTGTCCTGATTAGAACATGATGGCCTGTTAAAGCCAGACGAAAATGACTCAGGGCTAAGAACACTGCTAACAGCTCCAAATAGTTGATGTGAAGCCTGCGTTGTTTCTGTGACCACGCCCCCCTGATCGCGGAGCCGTCGCACAGAGCGCCCCAGCCGCTGAGGGAGGCATCTGTTGACACCACTTTGCGAAACGATACCCTGCCTATCGGAGAGCCCTGACGTAATAGCCTGGGTTCCCTCCAGGGCAGAAGGGCTGACATGCATGACGGTGTCACCGTCAGCCTCCTGTTGAGGTGGCGCGCCGCACATAGGCGGTGAGAGCGCACCCAGCGCTGAAACGCACGCATGTTCAACAGCCCGAGAGGCACCACAGTGATCATAGACGCCATCATTCCCATTAGTTGTAAAAACACTCGGAAACGAAGTTTGTGTTGCAACTGAAACAGAGCAAGGCAGCGCTGAAACGCGGCTATTCTGTGCTCTGAGAGACGTGCTCGGCTGGTAACGGAGCATATCTCCAGACCCAGGAATGAACACTGTTGACTCGGAATCAGTGAGCTTTTCTGCATATTTACTGAGAACCCTAAAGTCTGAATGTGAGACAGAACTAGTGCTGTCTGTTTCTCTGCCTGCTCGCTTGAGCTCGCTATCAGTGCCCAGTCGTCTAAATAGGCTAATATGCGAATGCCTTTCTCCCGAAGAGGAGACAGCGCCGCCTCGGCGCACTTCGTGAACGTTCGGGGAGCTAGTGACAGGCCGAACGGCAGCACTAGGTACTCGTAGGCCACGCCCTCGAATGCAAACCTCAGAAACTTTCTGTGGCGCGGAAAGATCGCTATATGAAAATAAGCATCTGTGAGATCGATCGTAGTGAACCAATCTCCCGGGCCTATTGCATTTAGCAGTTGCCTCAGAGTAAGCATTTTGAACTTGTACGTTCTTAGAAACGTGTTCAATATTCTCAGATCCAAAATAGGACGCAGTCCTCCCCCCCTCTTCGGAACGACAAAATACCGGCTGTACCAACCTGAGTTCGCTTCCGAAGGAGGCACCACTTGAATCGCCCTTTTGCTCAGAAGAGAATTTATCTCTTCCCGAAGCACCGCTGCGGCGTCGTCCGACACCTCGGTGTTGATTATGGAAGAGAAGCGCGGTGGCTTTACGCGAAACTGCAGTCGGTATCCCATAGCGACTGTGTTTTGCACCCATGTCGAGACTGCGCATGCGCGCCACTCGAGAACGTGGGACGCCAACCGGCCCGCATTGGTTTCTGAAAGGGGTCTGCTGCCCCCTGGCGTTTCGCCAGAGTGCAGCCTCATCGATGGCACTGGGCTTTTTTGTTTTGCAACATTGTAAACAGGAAAATTCTTTATTGGTTTTAATAATGTAACATTCACATGATTTACAAAATGCACCATTTTTGGGGCAATCACACTGCAAACATCGAGGGTACTTGCTGTAAGTCCCTGAGAACTTTTTAACACGCCCCAACTGGGGTTCATAACTCGAACATAAACACTTGTGTGTGAGGGGGGGGGATTGTGCTTGGGAGACTGTGTTAGGGAAGTGCAGCGCCGTTTGGGACTGATTTCCTGAACATAACGTAGCGGCC
Source organism: Clarias gariepinus (assembly GCF_024256425.1). NCBI lineage: Eukaryota > Metazoa > Chordata > Actinopteri > Siluriformes > Clariidae > Clarias > Clarias gariepinus. Next base: position 22,419,489 of record NC_071122.1, read on the forward strand.
TCTTGGGCGGCATTGAGAGAGGAGAAGCAGTGTCTCCCTGCTGCCAGAGCTCCTCTCTCTTTAAAATCTGAGCTAGGAGGAGTGAGGATTCTTCCTCCTAGTCGCTGAATCCTTTCGGACGCCTGGTGGGGGGCCCATACCCCAGGCCGACTGCCGTGGGTTTTGCCTGGGAGGCTGTTGTTTCACCGGTCGAGAGCTCGAGCTAGCTGCCGGCGGTGGTCTCTTATGAGGTGGTCGCGGAGTGGTCATACTTCGAGCCTGTTTGGGCTTCACCTCTCGTCGCGGAATAATGTCTCGCAACGCTTCGGCCTGTTTCCTTCTGAAGTCAAACTTTGCCTGAATGGCATCGAGTGACTGGCCGAACAAACCCTCAGCAGACAGCGGTTCGTCCAAGTAGACAGCCCTGTCTCTATCAGGAATGTCAGAGAGCGTGAGCCATAAATGCCTCTGTGCTACTACTGCGCTCGCCATCCCTCTTCCGAGGGAAAGAGCCGCACAACGAGACATGCGCAAAATGTAGTCTGTCGCTGTCCTGACCTCGTTAAGCAGCGCACAGAACGGGCTCTCCTGAGGCACCAGTGAGCCGAGCTCTGCCAAACACATTGCCTGATATGTTTGAAGCAGCGTAGCGGAATTGAGCGCACGAGCAGTGCCCGCTTGAGCGCGATAAATCTTCTCCAGCTGGGCAGAGGAGAATCTACAATGTTTAGACGGAAGGAGAGTAGGTCCAGACACTCCATGATTGTGCGAGGGTGCCAAATAAGCAGCCAAAGATGGCTCCATTGGCGGTGGGCTAACTAGTCCTGCCTTCTCAGCTCCGTCTAATTCCAAATATTGTCCGTAACCGGGCACTGATACACGGGTCGACAGCGGCTTGCTCCATGACGACGTTAATTCGCCGACAAAGTCGGGAAACATGGGCAAGCAGTTCTTAACTGTTGTCGGTTCAGGAGGAAGAAAAAATCCCGCGAACCTTGACGGTTTTTGAGCCGGCTGCGGGGAGGGCCACTCCACCTCCAGCTTCTCAGCCGCTCGGCGGTAGAGAGCAAAAAATGAAGTGTCGTCCCGAGCGGTTAACGCAGTAGCAGCGGAGCTCTGAGCAGGCGGCACAATTTCATGCTCGTCCTCCGACAAGCCATGTATCTCTAGGCCGATGTCGAGCACGTCATCGTCCTCGAAAGCATGCTGCTCGGTGCCTGGCTGCTGGCCAGCGCTGTAGGAGAGCCCACGGTCCTCCGAACCCTCGAGATACTCCATCTGGTCCGCCCAGCTAGGTGCGGGGACTTCTGACGGAAATTCCTCGTCAGCAGACACAGGCGAAGCTGGGACTGCTGATTCGGAAAGGAGGGGGTCCTGCTGAGCGACTGTATTTCTCCCCAGGGTCCTTTCCACGAACGTGACCCGTCTTTCCAGCGTTGAACGCCGGAGCTGGCGACAAAGCTCACATGACTCTGGCTCAGCTAGAGCTCTCCTAGCATGGAGAATCCCCAGACAGACGGGGCACGCTTCGTGCTGGTCCTTCTCGTGCAAGGAGAAGCCGCACTCCTGAGGACAGGGGCGAACAGCGGACCTCTTCTTAGCTACATTAGCTTGCATGCTCATCTAAGCTAGCGCTGTTAGCACAGCTAAACAGAAGCCAACTAACTGAGATGTTGCTAATGTTCTGACTGTCAGAAAACTTAAAAGTCAGCGCCCCGCGGGTAGACGACTCACCAAAATGAGGCTGTTGTCGCTAACGCCAACAAGAGCAGTTAAGCTGATTTTAAGCGCAGTCTTTCAACGTAAAACGTAGAGTTTACTAGCAGCACCTAGAAAACTCTACGGAAAAGGTGTTCACAGCGAGGTGAAGAGCGTAAGAACTGAGGGTCAACCGTGGCGACGATGGTTTATAGGTGTAGGCGGGGCTACACCTACGTCACCACAGGTTTGCCTGCCTTTACGGCGTGAATAAAGGTGGCTTCAGCCAGGACACGAGAGGGCGTGATATCCCATACTATATGTGTTGTACCGAGTGAATCGACTGAAAGGGAACGTCCCATTCTTGTCAGAACAGTGTGAATCCATCATGAATCCTGTTCCTCCCAGTTTGAATGGCACCAAATTTAATACGCTTCTCATTTCCACCCACTACATGGGCACTGAGAGTGAAGGCGTTATCCGCCCTTCTACGTATACATGACCTCCTGATTGGCTGGTGTGCTTTGATTGACAGGTAACAAAGTACCACTGTACCACTAACCCAGACAAGTAGAACCAATTTTGCCGTCTGCGACTCTTAAACACGAAATTTCCAGATAACAGTAAACAGATTTTGTTCTTCTAGCCTTCATCGCATCCAGACACTACCCGTTTCAACTCCCAAGATTTCTTTCATAAAGGTGACGATTATTGACTCATTTATTTTCTGAACCGCTTGTTAAAACTGGCTGCTGAGCCAGAAACGGCCCTCAGGCTACGGCATCTAACCCTGATCCATGTGTCATTCTTCGGTTAGCCCCTTAACCCCCTGTCCTGCCCCTAAGGCAACGCTGTTCCGCTGAGCAACACTGTCGGGGAATTGCCGGTGCAACTGTACAATTTTTGCTGTAGAACAGATCAATAGACATCAACACGTTTACAGACAGTCTCTCCAACGTGACGATGTTAGAAAGCGGCCGGGTAAAAAAATATCGCATGCTCCTTTGGAAGCGAAATTCTGGTGATAAATGTTGAGAGGAGTGGACTTACAGGAAAAGTATAAATGCTAATAGCACATAGCCAATTCATAAGCACAGCAATGTGGCGAGGGCTTTTTAAAAAATTAACCCTTAAAAACTCGAGTGGGACGGATACGTGCAGGAAACGCACTATTAGTAACAGACTGATTACAAAGATAAATTAATAAAATAGATGGATTTCATGGGTTTTCGGATATGTCGAACAGTTATCATTATAGTCATCGGACTACGGATCGGAAGGTCCTGAGTTCAAACCCCAGGGCCACCAAGTTGCCACTGTTGGGCCCTTGAGCAAGGCCCTTAACTCACAATTTCTCAGAAGTAATAAAAAATAAAAAAAGGAATTGTAAATGTAAATATATAAAACAAAAAAAGGTTGTTCTGGATAAGAGTGTCTGCCAAATGCTCAAATGTAAATATGAAAATGGCGTCAGAAAAAACTTAGAACTTCCTACAATACTTGAATTCTGCGGAATATCCAGTGATATACTGCTTGTTTGGACTTGATCTTATTTCTTTAAAAATATTAATGTTATTATTTAAATTAATCCTTTTCTTCGTATTATTTATTTGGTAATAAAAACAACCATAAAAACAGGCGGTATTTATTTGCCTGTGTGACCCAGGTGTCTCAACCAGAACAGGCATCTGCAAACAACGTGTTTGGACCAGAATTAATTTCTTTGTTTCTGTGCAAATACAGTTTAATCTCTGTGTGTGTTTGACAATGATTTAAAAAAAAAAAAAAAAGGTCTAATCATAAATTAAAAATCCACCTACACTATACTGTTTTTATGAGAACATTTTTGTTAAGGTTTATATGAAAATCAATTGTATTTGTTTAAGGATAAGTGTTTTTATGATTTTAATCTGCAAGTAAGGTTTAATCTTTGTGTGCGTGTGTTTCAAAGCAATTTATATATTTAAAAAAAATATCAGATTTTAAAATATTTTTAGAATAGTTTTTGCTCAGTCGTGTTTATAGAGTTGTTTAAAATGATTTTTTTTTTTTTGTATTTAATCAAATCGCCGAGGTTGTGCTGAAAAATAAAGGGATATAAGACACTATATGTTGCACGACCTCTAATCCTTGATGTAATCATTACATCATAGTAATGCATAAAACTGCTGTGATTTCCGAGGGTTGATGAACTCCTGTGTTATGATTATGGCTGAAACGATAACACATTCTCTAATTATCCTGACTAAACTACACTTGTAACCGGATTACACCAGACAAGACACACACAGGGAGACTCAAACAGGAAGTCAGTGTCCCCAGTGTATAAGGCACTAGAGATTGGTCTACCTAACGTACCATGACAAAAGTTTCATGTTCATGTGGGGGGGCAGAACTTTTGCACAGTACTGTATGTATAGCTTTTTCATCAGTGGGGAGCGTTTATTAACTCGCCTCTCACACGTGTCTACTTTAATGAGAACAATATCCAAGATGATGTCATGGTGTGTGATTTTGCACTTGTCAGGCATGTAGAAGAAATTCGAGATACTGGGGTTTGAAAAACTTTATCTAATGGAAAGAGAGAGAGAGAGAGGGAGAGAGGGAGAGAGGGAGAGAGGGAGAGCAGATTTCAGAGATTTTCAGATTAGCAGCAGGCTAATGAAAAACCAATTGTGATCTCGGTGGTCTTTCCACAGCAGGACTGAAAAAGGCTTCAAAATCAGACAAGCGCCTCATCTGAGATGAAGCCTCCGAAAAAGCCAATTACACCCACAATAATGCCTACGAAGCGCTCTCAACACGGATCAGTGATCACACACACACACACACTCAGACACACAAACACACACAAGAGGAAAAAGGAAAGGAAAAAAAAAGGGAGATGGAGAATGAAAAAGGTAAGCAGACAGAAACCGACAGAGTGACGGAGAACCGAAAACGGACGCGTCTGCGACACCTGGAATCCGTCTTAGATTCATAATTCACACCTTAAACCCATCTATTGTCAGAAACGCGCAACAATCATTGATTATTAAAGAAAAATACTCTGGTTAGCTCAAAGATGGACAAACACCAGGGCTCGAATAAGCACAGTCTCATAACTGGACATGGAAAGTCTCGGTTTGAGTTCTAAATCTACGATTTTAGAGATTTCCTTTTCACAATGTTTCGGATCCTGGTCGGTTTTACCGCCACCGCGGTTTTAGAGATGGAAAAGTGGAAAAGCGTAGAATCCAGATTCTCATCTCCTGTGCCAAAAACTCATCAGCTTAATTATGGCAGAGATCCGACGTCTTAATAGGGCTCCTACATGCGCTTAGTGTGAGAAAGAAAAGAGTAAACACACACACTCTCTTTCTCTCACACGCACAGACAGAGACAGAGCACCATCTCCCTCAGAGCTCCATCCATCATAAACAAACCACTTCTGTAATTCTTCCCCCTGCTGAGAGACTGTAACTCAATCTAACACACACACACACACACAGGGACGGGGAAACACACGTAGTACTTACGACCACAAACTCTGCAGGTGTAACGCAAATATACTATCTGTACAGTATAGAGTGGACGTGGACTTTTAACTTATTTTTTTATTACTTTTAATTTATCTGACACTTATACGATTAATACGAGTCAAAACAAAGCCTCAGTAAAACATTTTGAACAGTGCAAACTTCTTAATGACAATCTCAGCCAAGGTGCTGGTGAACGTTCAGCGAGTGGAACGTCCAACTCTTGAAAATCGACATGGCCACCTTGCAGAAGAGACGCATCCGTCTATGTGAACTGTATCACTTGCATGTTACACATGTTTGGGACATTAAAAGTGTTCCTGGGAGGCCGGCGTTTTAGACATGAAGCACGCAGAAAACTTTCTGCCTTGATGGAGTCCAAGCACGTGAGTGTATCAATTCAATTCAATTTAATTATATTTGTATGGCGCTTTTAACAGATTGAATTGAACTAATACCGCGTTAAATACTTAGCTTACAACTCGACAAGTGCGAACGCCCAACAACTAACATCGTTTAGAAAATAATTATTATTAATCCGAGAGAAATTTACTCCCTGGCTTCTTTAAACTTCCTTTTTTTTTTTTTTTTTCCCCAAAACAATGTATTTCACTTCACAGTCGTGGGCTACACTTGTAGGCTTGCGGGAGTTCTGACGGATATTTCTTTATATCCTAGTCGAAATTATAAAACCGCAGAGTTCTGCTGTCAAGGCATCAAAAGTATCCTACTGTAACCTGGCTGACGAGGAAACCCTCTCAGGAAGTCTAGGTGAGAGAGATAAGACGTTACGTAACCAAAGATCTGAGCACTTGACAAGGTCGAATATACGGACATGTGATAACCGCGCATCGACAAGCCGGGCACGTCAAGACGCAGTAATTACATCGCATGCTTTGATGTTTTATCCGCTGTGAAACAGAGCATGTGATAGAATTACGGCACCTCTAAAGCAGCTTTTTTTCCCCTTCATCCTGGGTCAAAGCCAGCGAGAGTTACTTATACGCAGGGACGGGACATTAAATGAGCAAAAGGTTTAAAATAACACATGTGCAGTTATTTCTTCTCCCAAGGCTGATTTCATACTTGCGTTCATTATGTCCAAGCATTATAATTGTTATTATTATTATTATTATTATTATTATTATTATAAAGCAGGTAGTGGAAGAAGGTGAAGTTTTTACCGGTGAGACCTTTGCGTAACAAGAAAACCGCTGAATTTTAGAAAAAGTTGTTTGAACAAGTTTAGCTCCCTAAACATCCTTGGCTGTGAATTTTTCATACCATGCCGGAGCTTGGAGCTGAGAGATTTGGAGCCTCTCAGGCCAGAAGAGAAGCAATCGACCGCTAGGTTCTGCTACAAAGGGGAAATCTACCAGGGATCTGATTCTATCCTAGACTTTACTGTCCTTCCAAAATAAGAGATACAAATCATACAAAAAATAAAAAGAAAAAAGCTAGAGAGAAAGGAAAACAGGAATTCGAAGAGACTCATTTGATATATCTGGGACAAACGACAAGACTCTTCTGTCCTCTAGATCCGTAGGAGTGTAGCTCAATTAACACACCCCGGATGTCTCCCGAGTCATCGATCTGCCTACAAAGAAAGGCAGCCAGGACGCTTTTCAATCAGTCCTCGTTTCCTGAAGGCCAGGCTCAGTTCACGGCAGGGAAAAATCCATGAGCGATAGATGGAAACAAGCGGCATGAATACGCAAACCAACCGCGAGGCATTTAGTCCCGCGCGCTCCCATGCAGTGGCCTCGGAAATGCCACGGAGACCTGAGGTCTGACCGCGGGTCAATCGGACGGCTCATCAAAAGCATGGCTTCGGTCCATGGAACAATTAACCTTCAAGATGAAAGAGGCGACAATAAAAGTCTTACATTTTAATCGGAAATCTCTGCGGCAAGTTAAAATTTCTTTTAAAAGAGCACGAAAAAAAAGAAGAAAAAAGTCAAAGCTACCCTTTGTAGCGATGTAATGAATACAAAGAATTATCTGTGGATTTAAAGCGAGAGCTGGTGACTTTACTCTGTAGTAAATCTATAGTGTGATCTATAAGCAGAACGCCTCATAGTGGGCGTGGCTTTAAGTCTATAAATGCAAATGGAGGGATGTCTTTCAGTCTCCATTCAGAAATGAGAGTGTCTCTGTAAAAAGGGCCAGACTGGCTCAGAGTGGGTGTCTCTTTCAGCCTACATATAGGAAATAAAAGTGATTATAAATAGGAGTGTCTTTTAGTCTTCTTATGCAAATGAGAGTGAAAATATTGTAAGTGGGTGTGCATTTCATTCTACATATACAAATAAAAGTGCGTATAAACGGATGTCTTTCAGTCTACATATGCAAAAAAAATATGATAATAAGGCATGTCTTACAGTCGACAAAAGCAAATGATTTTGGTTATATTCCTAAGTGGGCGTGCCCCTCAAGGCTGCACATGCAAATGAGATTGGTTATATTATAAGTGGGTGTGTCTTTCAATCTACATCTATGCAAAACACTGTCTTAAACAGCTGAAAAATTTCTGTACTGTGTTACATTTCTTTCAATAGTATCTGAGACATCAAAGCTACTTTTGTAACAATGTAACAAAAGCAACAAATTCTTTTTTTGAATTTAAACTCTTCTGGTTTGTTCACGCTGCACTGTCGTCATTAAATCCTTCAATCCTGGGGTAGACTTTTCTGAAAGATTTTAGACATCGAGTCAAAACCACAGAAGCACGACACGACACGACACCACACACCGCCGGTTTTGTCCTGCCCCCCTTTTTTTACTCATAGTATTCTGTGTACAAACAGTACATAAGACACAGAAGTACAGTACATTTCTCCTCAGATGTGCTGCGTTCAGCTCTTCTCTATTCTGAAATGATGGCATATCTGAGGATGGGCGTGAGAGCCGCGACAGCTGGGCCTGGCGACCTCTGATTACTGTATAAACTGATACACAAAGTCATTCTTCTGTGTAATTCTCCTGATGTAAGCACAAGCAGCAGGTTAGCCGCGCCAGCTCTCACTGCGGAACGGCCAGAGGACGGAAAGCGCATGCACACGCTGCAAAAAAAGCCAACATTCCGCTGCAACGCATGCGAAGCAGTTTACTCCTTTTATATATATTTTTTACCTCATTAAGTAAGTTATCGATCAAACTGCAGCATGTTCTTTCCCCAGGTCTCGCCTCGTCTCTGTCCCCGTCCCCGTCCCCATCAGCATCACCGTTTATACTGTTCCAGGTCTTTTTTTTCGTAGCTGTGATTTTAGTGTTTTATTTCCGTAACCAGTGTCGTGTTTATAATTGTTTTAACAAATCATTTCCCTTAATTATAATTTATAACAATGTCCCTCGAGCAATTAGATTATAATTCAAACGAGGATGATCTTACGATTTAAACACAACTGCTATTTCTCTCTCTCTCTCTCTCTTACACACACACACACACACACACACAGTGGTTCATACTGTCATTACTGTAAATTAGTCACTATATATATATATATATATATATATATATATATATATATATATATATATATATATATGTGTGTGTATGCGCCTTTCCAGAATTATTGGCACCCCTGGTAAAAGCGACGGCAGACAAAATGTCTACATGAATAATTAGCTTGTGAACGTTTGAGAAAATTCTAACCCTTAATTAACTTTTTTTATTTATTTTTTTCATGTCTTCAGTGTTTATTTTATTTTCTAAACTGTTTCATTAATTAATCTTTAACACAGTATTAGCGTGTTGCTCATTAACTCGTAACTGTTTCGCCGATATTGTACAGTGAAGCCGTTGTGCCAGCAAAGCTCATTAAACCGAGTCTGAAAACTAGAAGGAAAAAAAAAAACAAAGAAGAAAGAAAAAAAAGAGACAAAAGAGAAGTAGGGGAAAAAAGGAAAGAGTGCTGTCTCTCAATTAATCCTATTTATAACTCGCAATCTTACCATCATCATCATCACCATGATTTTCGGCTTCCTTGTGTAATTAAGCATAATGGACATCGATACTGATGAGCTCCGCTAAAGTCAGTTTGCGGGATCATGTACGCACGCCAAGACGATAATGGATTTTAATTGCCGATATCTGGCCTCATTCACTCCGCATGTGATGTGTTCAATTATTTATTTATTAAAAGTTCAATTTATGTGTGGATTCACGAATTATAATATTAACCTCAAATTAGCGTGAGCATTACAGAAGCACGTGCTGAATAACTCTGATCAATAAAAGAGATTGGATAAAAAGAAAAGGGGTGCGAGATCATGAGAAAGAGAGGAGAAGTTGATTTGAGTAGATCGGTGTCCTGTGGCGATGTCCTACACGAAACACACGCTAATCGATCCGGGGCAGAATTTCAGACTAGGGGAATTATCGTCTCGACATCACTCTATACACACACACACTCATCTGATTCACACTGATAAGACTCGCCATTAAGCTAAAAGAGAAGTCTGTATCTCTCACATGAGACGACACCCCACAAGCCCAACACTCACCAACGCGGCAAAAAAACAACAACGTTATTTGAAAACAACGCGATCAATACGTGAACTACATCGTTTAGCGTCTGCCGGAGCGGACAGCATCCGGTAAAGGAGCTCGGAGCAAAAGGAAGGGCAGCCTATCAAATTTTCATTTAGCTGTCCACGCTTGATGTTTCGATTAAAGAGAGAAGAAGAGAGAAGAAGAGAAGAAAGAGAGAGAGAGAGAGAAAAGCAGAACAAAGAGAGAACAAAAGAATTTAGAAACATTAGAGTGTAAACAGAGGGATAAAACATAACTTGAAAATAGGCAACACACTAAAGGTCGATGAAGGGACATCAGTGGGGGGAAAAGTGAGAACCGAAAGGCTGCTAACTTCATCCAAGATTAAATAGTGAGAGATCTCGGAGTCCATACTGAGAATGGCTCAGAGTGGGCGTGTCTTCTAATATACATATGCAAATTAGATCCTTTTTTTTTATTAATTAAGTTCGGAATCTAAGAAGAGAGAGAGAGAGAGAGAGAGAGAGAGAGAGAGAGGAGTAATGTAACAAACCTACTGGATTCCAACCGCGTTTAAACAACGAAGAAGAAGCAGCTTACATATGCTAATGAGAGACAATCTTACTGTAAGTGGGCGTGCATTTCACACTCCGTATGCAAATGATAGTGGGCGTGCCTTTTACTCTCTATTATTAAACGAGAGTGAATATAATTGGCTGCGTCTTTTCAGTGTAAATAAAAGTGATTACGGGTGGGTGTGTCTTTCCTGTCTAAATATGCAAATGAGAGTGAATATTAGTGGCCATTATATTCCAAAATATGCAAATGATAGTTTGTTATAAGTGGGTGGTTCCTTGTAGCCTCTAGAGGTCCAGAGAAGGCTGACTGGCCGAGCTCCCTCAGAGGGGAGAGATGAGAGGTACTTAGTGCCCAATCGGGGGGGGTCTGTGAAATCACGCAAGCGGAAGGAGCGGATAGCGCTGTCCACCGAGTGTGTTACTCCGCCCCCAACGGTGCGAGAAGTTCGAAAAGATGCGGTCATGAAAAAAAACAAGGGGATGCTTCCCATGGTATTAAAAAAAAAAAACACGCTGTATACAAAATTTGTATGCAACACACGCATGTTTAACAAAATACTAACAGTAAGAGCGACACGTGACGTGCTTCTTTAATATCCCCTGATAAACACCAACGGAATTCTGCGGTTAAAGGTCGCTTTCTAAAAGAGCGAACCTGATGCTTTTAGACGAGGTGACGAGGCTCCTGTGGAGCTGTAGGACGGCTTCGAATAGAGACAGAACTAACTTCTCAAAACACACACACTTGAATATAAATACATATAGTCACTGTTGAGCACTGAACACACTAGCTATTTCGATTTGATTAGCCATTTTGATCACTCCCTTTCATGATGGAGAATATCTCTGATCTTCAAAGTCATGTTCTGTGGCGTTCGTGAAACGAGACTGATGCCTCCCCCCTCACTACAGTAAACAAATCAGCAGATGCATTTTGCACTTTAAGTGCACCTTAATTCCCCTCCACTTACACCAGGAGCACCAATTTATAGACTCCGGTCCTCCCCCTCACGATAATAGCTCCTCCGTCTCAGGGGTTGTTTTTACGAGAGCGTAAATAGAGGCAGATACGCAGGGGCAAATGGACATGGAGACAAACGGCAGAAACAACATTCACAACACTCATGTTTTGCCTGCACAAATTCAGGAGTATAAAACTTGCCCTGTAGCGGGCGCCACATTAAAACAGTGTGATGGGATTTGAGAAGCTGCAACACTACCGGAGCTGCTGTTACAGAAAATGAATCGACAGTTCAGTGGTAGAAATTTTAATCAAACTGGATATTATTAAACAAATCGAGGGAGAGAGAGAAAAAAAATCTGCTTATTTGTATGTATTGTACATCTTGGTTTATTGGTTTGGATGATGATGATGGTGGCGGGCACAGACATATTTTCTCTGCAGCTTGCTACAAAAACCTTCAGACCTTCTTATAAAACGTGCCTTCTGCTGATTAGCCGTGGTTTCGCGTTCACTGGTTTGAAAAAGGTGGCGCACGTGATTCCCGACACACGGGGGAAATGAGCTCCATTACCGAAGGCAGGCGGCCATGTTGGGACACCGAGAACGGAGCTCGCAGTTAAGGACGAATGAGATTCGCGCAATCTCTCAGGTCTGTGTGTATCAGTGTGTGTGTGTGTGTTTGTGTGTGCTGGTAAAACATCATTTAACACCATCAAGCCCTCTATGACAAGGGCACCTGCGTCCTGATGGAGAGAAATGATGGAGTGTTGTGGGTGGGGTGAGATGGAAAAAAAAAGGTGTGTGTGTGTGTGTGTGAACCAGTGTGTTTGTGTGTGCTCGGTAATGAAGAAAGTAGAGATAATGAAACAAATCCTTTCATCCTCAAGCAATACAACCCCTCCTGCTCTCTCCTTAACCTCTATCCATCTGTCTATTTCTCCACCGATCTCTCTGGAGACAAAACACACAAACACGATAGGGAAAAAACGCTCATATACAAACAGGTGCGCCCGCAGGAGGAGGACGAGATGTTAGAATGTGCATGCTCATGAGGGTGTGAAGGCGTGAAGCAGAGACACTGTTCCAACAGGAATTCTGATGAAAAAAAATAAAAATCAGTGAAGACATGTCGGAGAGTGTACGTGCGAGACGGAGAAGCCTCCACGACGTTTAAACAACAGAAGAGTATTTAAGAGTCAGTCTATCTGGTGGGATATTACTTAAATACGGGAAAAGAGATAAAGGATCTTTTCTGATTGTTATTTCTCGGACAGATCCGGCAGGGACACAATGAATACAGATGGGTCACTGCACTAGGGACAATTATTTGGTGACGACAAGAGAGGCGAAGGTTGGGGGAGAGAGGTCGGGATGGGTGTGAAGATCAGGTAATGATGTAATGATTTTATTTGGGCAGTGACAGAGGGAACACACTGATGGTGTAATGACACAGAAGATAATGATGGGCAACATTACATTTGACGCAGATCTGGTAGTGACAAGTTGTTATTTAAGGATTGTGGGAAACGGATCAAGTGATGACAGTCGCATATCAGGTAGATTAGATGCAGATCTGGTGATTAAAGAGGGGGGTTCAGATCAGGTAATAACAGGGTGGGGGATCAGATAAGGCAGCTGAAAAAGGTGTAGCCGCAAAAAAGCAAAAAAAGGGAATACGGATTAATGTTATATGAGGTTGCATATTAGATTAAGACATGGTTCATGACAGTCATGTTGAAAGGTAAAGATAAAAAATATATATAAAAAATGTCTCCTGGTGTTTGTTTTTTGGACAGATGGCGTGACGACACCAAGGTCACAGATTCGGCAGTAACACAAGAACGCAGATTTTGATGACGTACATGATAATGGTTGAGCTACAAAACAGAAAGGTAGAGGTTGTGACAGGGTGAGGATCGCATAATGACAGGATGGAAATTGGGTAGTTGGAGTGGGGACACAAATTGGGTAATAAAAAAAGGATGAGGTAACTTTGGGTTTCATTTTATATAGATGTGGTAGTGACAAAAGAATGTTAAAGGACATTGGGAAACAGATAAGGCAAAAACAGAAGAAAACTGGGTAGTGACAAAGGGGACACAAATTGGGTAATGATGGGAAACGATTAGTTACATATCAGGTAAATTTAATGCAGATGGGGTAATTAAAGGGGGGGGGGTGCAGATTGGGTAACAACAGGGCTCAGGTCAGATGTTATAGCTGAGACAAAGGAAACACCAGGGTCACAGATTCTGTAGTAACACAAGAACACAGATTTGATGTTGACGTAAATGACACTGGTTGAGCTACAATGCAGGAACGCAGAGGTTGTGGCAGGGTGAAGACTACATAATTGCAGATTACTGCAGGGTGCAGATTGGGTAACAACAGGGTTCATAATCTGTCATCTTATATATGGAATGCAGGGAAATGCAGGTCATTGGTGGGTGAAAATCTGGGTGATAATACAGGGGATCTGTATGAGAGATTGCATATTTGATTAAGACAGTTTATGAAAGTCATGCTGGGCAAAAAATATAATATATAAAAATATTTGGCGAATGTCTTCTGTTGTGATTTCTTGGACATATAGAGCGATGGCATCAAGGTCACTGATTTAATAACTCCAGGTTACATTTGACGAAAACAATGTTAAAGGACAGTGATCAGGTGATGAGACAGTAGCAAACTGGGTAGTGACAAAGTGGACACAAATTGGGTTATAAAACAGAGAATAATCATAGGCAACTTTAGGTTATATTTGACACAAATGTGGTAGTGACAAAAGGGATATTAAAGAAGAGTGGGAAACCGATCAAGCAATGACATAAATTGGGTAGTGACAAAAGGGACGCTAAAGGGACGCTAATTGGGTAATGGTGCAGGGACGCTAATTGGGTAATGATGCAGGAGATGCAGTTTGTGTGATGGCACAGAGGACACGTATCAAATGATGACACAGTTCCCATATCCGGTGTTATTACATTTAATGTGGATCTGTTAGTGACAGAAGGGACGCTATATGATACGCGGTCACAGATCGAGTAACAAAAGATTTGCTGCAGATCAGGTAATAAAACACAGTTGCAGATCAGTTGATGTAGTGGCAGAGGGGATGAGGTCAGTGACGGTACACGGGTCGAAGACTGGGTGAAGATACAGGAAACACAGAGCAGATGACAACAAGGTTGCATATCAGGTAACACTACAGTTCCTGACACGAGAGTCACAGATCAGGTGATGACACAGATCACACTCTCATGGGTATTCACCTTCTAACATGCCACCCTGTTGGAATGGAAGGTAAGATCCTGCTGGAATATGAAGAATGTCTGATGATGTTATTGCTTGGACCGAACGGGTGATGAAACACGCGACACAGATTGGGTAATTGCGCTGGGGACGCGTTTGGATAATGAGATGAGGGACGTTATTTGAGGAGAGGTTGTGACTTAGGTGGAGATCAGGTAACGACATGGTGATGCAAACTGGGTAGTGACAGAAGGGACGCAGTCCTGGTGATTACGCGAAGGTCAACAATTGACCGCGCACCTCCAGACACCCCGCAGACACAATGACCCTATCAAACCCGTACAACTCCGAGCACAAGCATAACACACTCCAGCTAATAACACAGCACGAGGAGCGACAGTTATTCAATCCGTCTCCTTTCGTCTCTCGGTACCGAGGTTCTTTAGCTGCCATTTGGCCCACAGGTGTGTGTGATGTGTTTCAAAGGGAGCTGAATAGTAATAGAAAAAAAAGAAAGGAAATGTTTTATTCATGCAGCTTTTAAAAAGAGTGCGCTGAAGGACCGTTGCTCCCTCCGTCTCGTCTCCTTCCCTCTTTTCCTCAGAGTTGTCGAGCCAGGCCGGAATAATGGCTATTCAGGAAGACAGGGGATGAGAGAAAGAGCGAGAGCGAGCAAAGTCCTCGGCACTGTCAGGACAGGAAGCCGTGCGCGAGTGGTAAATAAAAGAAGAGTGAATATGTAAGCAGTGTACAGATGTTAGGGTCACGCTGTTTACAACACAGCTTTAACCTGGCCAGCGTAGAAACCGTAGAGTAAGCTGGACTTTTCATTTCTTCGTTCGGTTATTTTTTTCCTTTTTTTGTCATTTCTCTTCCATTTCGCTCTTTTCCCGTTTTTCTCTCTCTTGAGATACAACCCAAACTTTTCTTGTTCATTTTCCCATCCCAGCTCGTCCTTTCATTTCTCGTTCCCTATTATGTCTTCATCTCACCTCCTGCTTCTCTTTTTTCCCCTTTATCTCGTCTTGCGTCTTTCCATTTCTTTCCCTCCTTTTGTCATCACTTTTCTATTCCCTTGTCCCTCTCTCGTCTTGTCTTTTACCATCTTACCTTTTCTCACGTCAGCATGCTTCCGTCCCTTTCCCCTTTCCCCATTTTTTCATTCTTTCCTTCTCGTCTCATCTCTGTCTTCTTCATTTTCTTCATTCTTGTCTCATCTCTTCCTTTCTTGCCACTTATCTTCTGTCCCCATCCCTTCACTTTCCCTTTGCCTTCTTTTTCCTTTTTTCCTTTCCCCATTTCTTTTCGCTCCTCTTTTCCCTCACAGGTTTTTTTTTTCCTCCACTCTATATCTGTCATAAATATAAAGCACAAGCAGTAAGACAGCATCACAGGTCTCAGGTCAATCCACTGAGGAAAAAAAAAAAACTCTTAACCTCTGTATCAATCTAAGGAGAGCTGGAAGCCGAGTTTATCGGGCCGAGCTTGCAGGGAGTGATGAGAGGACAGAAATTTTAGCGCGCCAAACCGAGAGCCGCACAGAGTTTAGAGGAATGCAAATGCAGATTTTATCCAGTTAGAGACAGAATAATTAACATCCTGATTAAAATTCTCAGCACATGGAAGAGGTGGCGAAGAATGCTCCTGTGAAATGCAAATCCCTAAACGGAGAAGGACCAAGATAAAGAGACGGAAAAATAAAAATAAAAGTGACTAGACGTAGAGGAAAAAAAAAAACAAGGCCAACACCAACACCTTTCTCATTCTACATCAAAACAGAGTAGTACCATAAATAAAATAAAAAATGCTTAAACATACACAACATTCATCTTTTTTTTTTTCTGGCCTGTCTGAGACAGATGACAGATAATAACAGATGAGACCGAACCTCTGGACAGGATATAGGAAACTCAACTTCCTGTCTCTTCCTTTCCTTTTTTTGTTTGTTTGTTTTCCCTGCGTGCTGTGATGGATTTATACGTGACAAAAAAACAATAGTAAATAAATACACCTTACATAGCTGAGTGGAATAATACATCAGGCAGCGAGAGGCTGTTTAAAATTCATCTCTCTCAGAACGGGAGTCACGTACCACACCTCGCCGCTCGAGCTCGGGAGAGGGAACACGGGAAAGGTTAGATACAGCGATGCGTGTCTCTCTGTAAAGCCGGGATGAAGACGCTCAGATCCTGAGCAAAATAAATGCAAGTTGTAAGCGCATGTGAGATAAAGCTGAACGTAAACAAGCGATTAGCGCCGCTGTATCGAATCGGGCCGTGAAGATGGAACGCTCTGCCTCGTTGTGAGCCGAAGCCTCTCAGTTTAGAATGATGAGGACGGATGAATAACGGAGGATAGATGAGGTTCTGGGAATGAGTTTGTGGAGTGTGTGAAAATAACAGTACAAACCTGATCAGTGGAGCAACACAGATGGACATGCTGAAATCTTTTGATATCAAAAAAAAAAAAAACCTGCTCAATGAATCGTTTAAACAAATTGCTTGACAAATTAGACTGGAATCTCTTGTCACTTTTAAATAGACCTTATAAAAGGTACACGTCTCTAAATTAAAATCAATCCTATTAAAAATTACCCGTGTTCAATAACTTTCTGTTGAAGAATTAGTTAACAAAGCATTTAACTAAACTTTTAATTAATTTTTTATTTAAATCGTTTAGCAGTTCCTAATATTACTCATAGCTACCAAAAACCTTTCTGCGTCGCCCACATTCCACAGCTAAAGGTTTCCAGATACGATGCTACGCTAACACAGAAAGTTCTCTCACCTTGGGATCGGCGGTGAGCAGTTTGAAAGCCGCGTACACCTGGTTCTCCTTCACACCTCCTCCCAGGTCCAAGAAGTTGGCGGGTTTCCCGCCATGGAGATCGATGATGTCGCATGTCGCCATGGCAAGGCCTGCACCGTTGACTGTACAACAAACAAAACAGTGAAGGATCTTGATTACACTAATCAGATGTGGAATTGCTCTACATTTGTTCTACAGGTCCTAGAAACTGTTGGAAAATGAGAGAAAGAATGTGTTCGTAAAAAGAAACCAAAAAAAAAAAATTTTCCTCCTAGTGTATTAATAAACCCAGGCAGGGCATACGAGGTTGTGGTACTGGAGTACACCGTATGTAGTAAAAAAAAATGAGCTGTAAATGTCAAAGCAAAGGGTAAAAGATCACAAAAACAGCCCTGCACACAAACAACAAGACGTTAGGCGATAAAATCTAACGCACCGATGCGCTTTATTCAAGGCGAGAGTAACACAAAAGTGTGTGAACTGTTTAGGAACTCGGATAAACCCCATTAAATTTATTGTGTAAACAGCATAAGATACATAAGACCTTTTCTATTTTCTATAAACGTTGGTATTGCTTCTAGAGACCCCTCGTTACACAGACTAAAAATGATTTAACCTCTCTCTCAGACCTGTAAGTCTGCTCTAATGAAGTCATTATTCAGCCGTGTTTGAAGTGGAAACCTTTTAACTTGTGTATGAAGTAGTTTTTGTTTTGTCAGTAAACCTGTACAGTAGGTTATGGCTGGAGTAGCACGCCTATTGTAAACATTTATACACTGGCAAACTACTGCGCTTCCTGGAGGAATGCACCTATTTAAAAAAATAATAAAGTGGAACCTCAGGCTGCGAGTAACCCGGTGTGCAAGCTTTCCGCAAGACGAGCAAATTTTTAAACACATTTTGACTTGAAAAACGAGCGAGTCTTGATATACAAGTACCAAGTATCATTGAGTCTCATGCGCTTCTTGTTTTGACGAGTGTCACTCGTATGTTCAACTTCCGTTTGCGCGGGTACTGTTTGCTATAACACTGTGACCACGTGTGTGCGCTTAAAGCATCTTTTACTTTGTGTTTGTATGTGGGTGTAGGACAACTTTCACACAGACACACAAGTTTAATGAATAGAGAATCACTCGCTCAAGGGTAAGTCTCTATCCGCTAAACTCGTGTGTTTGTGTGTGTGTGTGAGAGAAAGTTGTTCTACACAGCAACCCCCTACACCCCCCCTCCTCCCCTCCTCTCTCTGGTCTCAATCACTACAGCCACAAAAGGTAAAGTGCAGGATAATTTTTTTCTTTTTTTACTTTATATTTCGCATTATTTATTTTTATTTTAATATCTTTGGCTTGTGGAACAAATTGTCCGAGTTTTTATTATTTCTTATGGGGAAATCCGATAATTTGATATACAAGCACACTTCCGGACAAATAATGCTTGGAATGCTTGCAATTATGGAAATTCAAGGTTCCACTGTAAACCTTAATTAATATTTAAATAAGAAACTAAAAACATGTCTCAAATAAATAGTCAAATACTCAAACTGGAAACTCAAATAGGGGCCTTAAAAACTTAAACAGGAAACTCAAACACAAATTCAAACACACAAAACTAGAAACAAAAATACTTAAAATAGAAAATTTAAATATAATCAAATGGGAAACTCAAACATAAAATTCAAACATAAAATTCAAAAACTTATATAGTAAAACTCAAATATACTTAAACAGGACAATCATATAGGAAGCTCAAAAAGGGAACCTTAAATATACTCAAACAAGAAACTTAGGAATCTCAAAAACTTAACTGAGAAGCTTTAACAAGAAACACAAGCAATGAAATAGCAAAAAAATACTATTATATAAGACTCAAGTAAAAGTCTCAATAGGAAACCTAGAGATAAATTATTAAAATAATTTAAATAAAAAAAAAAATAAGCTAAAACTGAAATCAAAATGAAAACACAAATTAGAATCACGGGAGTCAGGTATCACACCTCGCCGCTCGAGCTCAGGAGAGGGAACATGTAAAAGGTTAGATACAGCAATGCGTGTCTCTCTGTAAAGCCGGGACGAGCTTCGAAAACTCAAATTAGAATCCCCAAAATACATTAAAAAAAACGTATGTATTTACATACATACATACATACATAAAAAAAAGAAAAAATACTGTGGAAGCTGGAATCGCAGTAACCACACTAGCGCTAATTGGCATATCATGGTTAACCTAATAGAAAACTCACAATTCACAGCAAAGTCTACAGCACAAACTGCATCCTATAGTCCATGAAACACAGTAAACAATTAATCTACTAAGCACTAACTGCACAGAACACGAGTCTAATTCTCCATCATCCTGGCCAACAGATGGATAAGTGAATTAGATTAAACGAGTACTGGACACCAGCGACAGTAGCAGTTGCAGCGTTAGCTGGGCCATTGAGCTTGCCTAATTAGCCCATGTTGTAACACAGCCAAGCGCTCAAGTGTTTTCCTGCGGCTAATTCCTGCCTCGCAGTCGAAAGGCAGAAGCTTGGCAAAAACTCCAAAACCGGCCTTGGAAAAAAAGTAAAATGCCCTCCCAAAACTTACACACAAACTGCCAACTCTCTCTCTCCCCCTCATATATAGATACTGTATATATAGAGAGAGATACTGTGTATATATATATATATATATATATATATATATATATATATATATATATATATATAGTGTGTGTGTGTGTGTGTGAGAGAGAGAGAGAGAGACTCTGGACGTGTGCTTACAGTTGAGTTTCTTATACTTTCTGGCATCTCTTTTGTTTAATACTTAAAAAAAAAAAAAAAAAAAAAGCTTTTATGTCTTTTATGTCTACTGAGAAGCTGCTATAATGACATCCAGAACAATCTCTCAGGAAATCTGCCTTGTTCGAGGCACTTTTCGAGGCTTTTCTCACTAATTGGAAGTCATCGCTTCTGACAGGTTCCATCAGAAGTAGAACGCACTTAGTTATGCCTTAATAAAGTTACATTTTTAAGATCAGATCTAAATAAAACCCTTCATGACGAGGCTCTTTGAAACTGCTGATAACACCCTGAATGTGTCCTGCCTTCAAATGGAACTTGCAATCCAGTCCAGAAAAAGCTCCTGTCTTAAGGAGGCTTTATGCCTTTCAGCCCATCGACAGGCGTTGTGAAGCATGTCATAATATTATTCAATAAACCGTGTGATTCATGTCAAATTATTAGCAAAGCTAGCACGAGCGGTGGTGTGGTTTCTGTTTCGAGATGAGTGACTGGTTCTTTTGGACTGGCGTGTCATGTTGAGTCCCAACCCTCAAGCTTCATGCTTAGATTGTGTTCCAATTTGTTAATTTTCTTAATTTAACAATATAAAAAATATAGTTAAAAAAAAAAAAGAAACCCACTACCTGCAACCACTAGAGCTTGGTTTAAATTGCAATGGTTAAAGGCAATAGTACAGTTTTACACTCTACAGGGTTTTAGGTTTGGGTTTAAAGCTCCTCAAATTGGAACCTCAAATATACTCAAACAAGAAAACCTAAACAGTGACTGGTTCTTTTGAACTCCTTTCCCTTAAGCACTCTTTAAATAAGAAATATACACAAATTAACATTTAGTTACATTCAAATAGAAATCTATTTTCCTAATAGGAAATATACTTAAAAAGAAAACCTAAACAAGAAACTTGAGGGAACAACTCAAATATACTCAAACATAAAACTCAAATAGAAAACTTAAATATACTCAGACAGGAAACTCAAACAAAAGGAAATAGAAAAAGAATATTTGAGTTTTCTGTTTCCATTTCCTTTTGTTTGAATTTCCTGTTTTAGTATATTTAAGTGTTCTATTTGAGTTTTATGTTTGAGTATATAAGTTTGAATTTCTTACTCAAATAATTAAACAGGAAACTTAGATATACCCAAGCATCAAACTGTAAACATGAAACTCAAACACTCCAATAGGAAACTCAAATATACTCAATCAAGAAACCCAAAAACGGACTTGTGCTTTTGGACTCCCTTCACTTACGCACTCATTAAATAAATATATTTGTTTATATAAATAAATATAAATGAATATTACAATAGGAAATATAAAAAATATACAGCAATCTCATTACAAGGAAGTCAAACAGAAATTTAAATATACTCAAGCAGGCAACCCAAACAAACTTATATAGGAAATTAAAACAGAAAACTTAAATAATTAAACAGAACACTCAAATATACCCAAACATAAAACTCAAATACTCAAATGGAAAACTCAGAGTGACTGGTTCTTTTGGAGTCCTTTCCATATGTTGAGTCCTAACCCTTAAGCACCCAGTTTTATGCTTAGTTTCTAATAACTACCTCACAGAAACATGGTTTAAATTGCAAGATATGAAAGCATGAAGACAAAGGTTGTAGGTAAGAACTTCTGCCCTCTGCCCACCTGTCAAAGACCCTAAACCTGGAGCTTCTCAGGGGTGCACTTGGCCTGTGCAAAGTTCAAATAAAAAAATAAAATTAAATAAAAGTTTAAATAAAATAAAATCTTAATATTAGAGCATGCTATTAACGCTAACAATTTATTAATTAAGCAAATTAAGGAACTGAAGGACGCCCAACACGTTTAGTTGTTCCTTCACAATCAAGACAAATCTCAAGTCTAATCAATTCAACACGCTCATTACGTTGCTGAACGTACGTCAGGTAAACTAAATGTTTTAGTTTCACATGCTGAAGCCGTTTCACCACCGCAAGTCTAGTATCGGTTAGTTGTTTATATTTTATTGTTAGGTGACTCCTGCAATAAAAACTTTTTAAACCAACTCACCAAAGCAAGCGATGTTGCCGTCCAGGCCTATATATTTAAGGTCGTATTTGGCCGCCTCGGTCTCCGTAGGGTCGCTCTCGGCTGTGTTGTCCATAGCGAAGACGTCTTTCTGCCGGAACTCGGCGTTGTCATCAAAGTTGATTTTGGCATCGAAGCACACGACTGCGAAAAGACGTTAGCACGGTATTAAGCGTCAGTTCGGACAAATACGCCTGCCTGTTGCCGGGGGCAACAGCGTAT
Organism: Clarias gariepinus; assembly: GCF_024256425.1. Lineage (NCBI taxonomy): Eukaryota > Metazoa > Chordata > Actinopteri > Siluriformes > Clariidae > Clarias > Clarias gariepinus. The sequence goes on from NC_071122.1 coordinate 22,441,843, forward strand.
CAGTGGGAAGTTAAAGGACTTGGGGTGCAATTATACATCTTGGCAATGTGACTAACACATCACGTTACATAGTTAACACATACTGATATGTATGTATGTATAAGTGCATATAAAAATCAAGAGATATCTTTTTATTTTACAGTATCTTTTATCTTTTAATTTTGGTGTGAAATAATTAATTAAAGGAGGTATACGGCCCTTCCTTCGAGTTTCGGGACATTTTGCAATGACATGGAGGCGATAAATATGTGAACAAACAAAAATAAACAGAACAAAATTCCATGGTAACGAAATGTTCCTTCATGCCAAAGCATCTTGAAAAAAATGATAAAATCTTCTCTTGCAAAGTCACTTTAATAAAATAAAACTAACGAAATTATTAGTAATTATCTCTAAAGAATCCACATATTCACTATTAGATTTTTCAAGACCAAGAGTTAAAAATGGCAATGAACCAGGCTGTGATGTGATCTCACTCCCTGGAGACGCCGTCAGTGATGGGCGTGTGGTTTAAAGGCTGCTGTGCAGTTCAGCGTGATCATTTATGCGTTTTCGGGAGGGGTGGGGGGGCAGTAATGCAGTTCTGAGGATGGAGATTGAAGTACAGAAGTCCCCGAGCTCATCCTGAAAGCCGTATGCTAACGCTCGAGCTCTCACAGAGCCAAACCAGACTCTTACTTCCTGAGACGTGCTCTCGCTCATGCCATGAGGGGATGATGGAGAAAGCGGCTCTAATCAGAGTCGCGCTTAGAGCGCTCACTTCATCCCCGTTCACTCAATCTAAACTCGACTTGATACTTTCTCTTCTTTTACATCTCTCCAACTCCTCGTTCTGCCATTTCTCTTCCTTTCTTCCTTTCTCTCGCCTCATCTGCATCTCCCACGGCGAGTTCATCCCGCTTTATATAACTCTCTTTTCTTGATCGTTCGTAATATCGGCATTTTTCACATTCCCGGCTTTTTCCATTTCCAGCATCGTCATCCGTCTCGCTCCTTAAGAGGGTTGTGTGTAATACACTGAGTTTCCGGGACAAAAGGACATTTTAAAGAAAATGCCTTCATCAGCTGTGCGAGCAAAGTTTCACAGCAAACTCCTAAAACTATACCAGTTAAAACCAGTAGATAATTGAAACATGTAACTGAGCTGGAAGTTTGACCTTCAATCTCTGAGCGGAAATTCCTCATGAATCATGGAACTTGTTAAAGAAAAAAATAATCTTCAGGTTTAGTTAAGTTTAGTCCATCACTTCTAGTGAACAGTTTAATGGCATTACAGGAGATCTCAGGTTGAACTGGTGTTAATGTGATTATCAGAATCTGTCTCAAACGTTTAAGTCAACTTGACAAGGATTTAAAATCAAACCAGAAACTTATCCAAGTAGAAGAAATTTTTTTTTTTTGTGGATAGATAAGGAACTATTTATTGGGTCAGGGGCAGCTCGGTGGTTAAGGCATTGGACTACGGTTTGGAAGGTCCCAGGTTCAAACCCCACAACCACCATGTTACCACCTTGAGCAAGGCTCTTAACCCTCAACGGCTCAGATGTACAAAGATATATATATATATATATATATTTTTTTTTTTTAAGTAAATTGCTCTGAATAAGAGCGTCTGCCAAATGGCTAAATGTAAATGTACTTAGTTCTTTAAAAAGTTCTGGACTCCAATGGCTACACACCTAGCAAGACAAATTCTTCATCTGTCTCAAATACAGTCTCTTATACAATCAGCGGTGAATGCAGACAGTTGCGATCCCCATAAATTAAAACACACACACACACGTTTTAGAATGTTAAACCATCCCACCTTGTCCTTCGGGAGTCTCGCCGAGTGGGTTCACTTCCACCTGAGTGGCGTCGACTTTCAGGAAGAGATCGTACAGCTTCTTAATTTGATCTGCAGCCTAAGGCAGAGAAAGATTACAGGCAAGCAAACAAACAAGGCCCTGTCCCACACATGAGTACCGCACTACAAGCACATGCACATACACTTATAAAAAAACAAACATGGTCCGTTTTTATCAGTATCAAAGAAGGAGGCGTGGTCAGTGTGCCTCTGGGGTAATAAAACAGGAGGCGTTGCCTGTCAGTGTTTATAAAAAAGGCGTAGTCTTTACGCATCAGTGCGAATAAAGAAGGCGTGGCCCGTGTGCATCAGTGTTATTAAAGGAGGCGTGGCCTATGTTTCCACAGTGTTAATAAAGAAGGCGTGGCCTGTGTGCGTCAGTGTTCTGATGCACAGGTTTCAGAATGTGCAGAAATACAGAGAGACTTGCATGCTTGTCGGTGTGAAGCCGCAGTGATTCAATAAACGGTATTCAATATACGCGACATGTTTGAACAGTGTTCTTCCTCCATATGAAATTTCATTAGCGCTCAGCAGAATAACTGTTTGCAAATCAGCCTTATTAAAAGCATTAAAAGGATGAGTGTAGCAGAAATCTGACAAGCTGCACACTTGACTAATAATTTCAATTTCCTCGGGTTGTTTGAATCGACGTATGAACACACAGCCACACCAGAGTGTGTGTGTGTATGTGTGTGCGTGCAGATACCCACAGGTCATTTCAATCCCGAGTTCTGTGTCTACAGCCCTTTAAACATCGGCTTCATTAAGCTGATTTATACACATGCTGCATTTCTAACTAATCACTGAAAAGAGCACGGAATGGAGTTTTGATATAACGTAACTCGACGGATACGACAAAAACTGTGTAGGAGGAGAAGAAGAGAGAGAAAGAAAAAAAAAGAGAGAGAAGAATGAAAATAAGCAGGAGAAGGCTCGTGGAGGTCGGGAGCTGGCCGTATATATCACTGCCTGGCAGAAGTGGGATGGAGATAACCTCTAAATGTCTTTAAAGCCCAGTGAAGATTTAAATCAGGGCTTATCGTTTATAGCCACGGCAGTTACGGCACATCAGTGAGTCATTTATAGCCGAAATAAACGCCGCGCAGACTACTGATGCCTCTGCGGATCGCCGATGCTCCCACTAAAGCCCAGCGTACACAGCGTTTAGCCGAGGTATTAGCGCAACAGCCGTGTCAGGGTGTGTGTTGTTTTCCTGCTCCGCTCCGACTTCTGCTCCATTACCTGCCTCTCCAGCGGCCCTTTGAAGCCCAAATTAGCTGCCATGCGCAGCGCCTGGTCGTCTCGCACGCCTTCAAAAATATCGATGACTTCCTGTGTAGTGAAATATGGAGAGAGGGGGGGGGGCATCAAAAGGATTGATTTGATGATTATATTAACATAGTGATGGGTGCTATAATACAGAGAAAGAGTGGATGGATGGATGGATGGATGAATGAATGGATGAATGAATGGATGAATGAATGGATGGATGGATGACTCAACCAATAGACAGATTAAAGATGGTTTAAGAAACAGACATAGGATGTAAGAGAGATTGAGCAAAAGAGAAGATTTATGGATGGATGGAGAGACTGATAGACATAACTAGAATGATCGATTGATAGATAAAGAAACAGACAGAGAGACAAATAGATCCATAAAAGTAAGTATACAAAAGAAAAGATGGATGTGTGGATAAAAATAAAGCCTGTGTGAGCATTAAACAGTGTAGAAGTAAACCAAAAGAAATGTCGAGAGAGTGTGTGTGTGTTTGTGTGTGTGTGTATACCTTGTAGATAAGTTCTGGTGTCTTGGCCGCCACCTCCTCGATGTCCACTCCCCCCTGCGGGCTGCCCACCATCACGGGGCCGTTACACGAGCGGTCCATCAGGATGGCGAAATACGTCTCCCTGGAGATATCTAGAGCTTCGGCCACCATCACCTGCAACCAGAAAGAGACACGGGTTTATAGCACGGACATGGGAAAGAACTGGGACAAAAAACTGTGTGTGTGTGTGAAGCAGAAAGAGAAGTCTGTGTATTGCTATCTGAATACAGCCACATCAACGACTAAGCTGCTGGCACAGTGACAGCTCACTAGTGCTTCTGTGTTTGTGGAAACGGAGAATGACAACACAATTACCGCCTCTTAACGAGCCTCCAATCCGCCCCGGATACAGTCCTGAATCAGTCCATGACTGCCGGCCAAGACAGCACGTACACACGCGAACAAATACAAACAGCATCTACAAAAATTTAAATGCAAGTCACATGCAAGTTGGCCACACCCCTAACACCATATGCACAAATAGCCTGAGTGTCACTAAGACCACGCCTCCTTTACTACGACTGAGCCAGAGACCACGCCTCCTTTATACAACTGAGCAACAGAGACCACGCCTCCTTTACAAAGACTGAGTCACAGAGACCACGCCTCCTCTACAATGACTAAGACACTGAGACCACACCTCCTTTATTATGACTGAGACCGCGCCTTCTTTACTACAACTGATCCCCTGAGACCGCGCCTCCTTTACTACGATTGAACCACCAACCCTACACATATCAAACATATACGTCATAACATGCAACAGCCAATCATATTCCGACATGCAAATTTCAGCCCGGGTAGTTTGTTTTTTTTCCTTTTTCTGACGTCTGAGGAATTTTTTTTTTGTCAAAGCACAAAAATATGAAGCAATTTGCAACATTGGAAAAAAGACAACCTTTAAAACAGATTTTGCCTGACTAACGTCCTTGCATAACAAAGATATTTCCTTTTATTTACCCACTTTTACAGTTTACAAATAAATAAGCGTAAAAGTAAAGTGTGAGGTGCATGTTGCTCAGGAGGACAGGAGCAGAGGACAGCGTGAAGGGACACGGTGCTCCAACCTCATCTCCAACCCAGCCGCGAAAATGAGGAACAACAAAAGCACGCTAACATTAACAGCACCGAGCATTCATTACCTGTAAATGCAGGCATGTGTGTGTTTTTTTCACTTTCCGTGCTACAGACAGAAATGTGTGTTAAAGAGAGAGAAAATGAGAAAGTGATCCACCGGCTTGTTAGTGACCGAGCGAGAGAGAGGGAGAGAGGGAGAGAGGGAGAGAGAGAGAGGACACACTGCTTCTTCAATGGCTTTGGTTTTCACATGTTTTTCTAACTAGGATTTTTTTCTTTTTCTTTTATTTAAGATAGAAGGAAAAATGAACAGGCTTCAAAGCGAGAGCGTTTCGTCTCGTCTATCTAAGAAAGAAAGGACAAGGTGAGGTAGAGATAAAAAAATGCTAATGGGATTTTTTATTTTTCTCCACAACCTGAGCCCGAGCTTAGGTCATTAATTTAATGGAATGGAATAGCGGATTATGAGGAGTCAGGTAAAAGATCGTGCGTGGAGAAGGCAGCTTCTGCTTCCTGGAGGCGAACTCACCGTGTTGACCTTGACGCCCTCCTTCGGCGTCTGCTTGGTGGTCAGGTTGAAGCCAAGCATCTTATGGGCCAGATCCTGTACCACCGCTGGGCTGCAAACATATGAAACAGGTTAGACAATGTTATGGAAAAAAAATTCAAAAAATTCTCCATTTAGGGAGAGAGAGAGAAAGAGAGAAAAAACAAACAAACAAACAATAGACTGTCTAACAGATGGAGGCCTGAGGGCCGATATGGTTGAGAAAACTGAGTGAGACGGTGAGGTTGCAAAAAGCAGTTGACTGCGGGTTGTCAATTTTAAAGCTAGAGAGACAGAAAAGGCAACAGAACAAAAGAAAATGTGTGTAAGAGAGAAAGAGAACGAGAAAGAGTGTGTTAGAGAGAGGACATGGTCTCCAAGCTTTCAGAGCAGGAACTCACTCACTCTTTGGTTAAGTGCACTCCACCTTTCAGGCCGCTGTCAAACACTCCTTTGCCTCGGCCCCCTGCCAGGATCTGAGCCTTCAGAACGATTTCTTTAGCATCTGAGAAGAAACACGAGACAGATGGAGAGAGCAGTTATAGACGGGAAGGGAAACACAAGCTCCCAAGCGCCGGGAAAATGGTCACGGAGAGGAAAGGGCACCGCTGGCACATGCTAGTGGTCCGAAAAGGTGAAGCTTCGCCTTGGAAAAAATGTGCGAACTTCGGGGGAACCTGTGGAAGCTTTAAAAAAAAAAATAGTACTGCACCAGGAGTTTTAAAGAAAGCAGTTACTGATCAGAATGTCATGAGTTTAAATCCCAGAGTTTGTTCCCGAGCCTCCATCAGTGAAAGTAAAAACTCGAACACCTTTCCCTTTTAACAACATGGACCGTTGTTAAAATCGCTCTACAGAATAGAATTTAACCCCCAGTCACTGAAATTTCAGTGGTGTGTGTTGCGTTTAAAAAAAACAAAAAACAAAAAACATATATAATTTTTTTAGTTTTTTTTTTTCTATACCCGAGTAGAATACTTTTTTTTTTTAGATTTTTTTAACCATGGCAACCAGGCTGTTACTTTCCAACACACAATTTGTTTCTTTTCAGTAAATAAATAAATACTAGAGGTTGGAGGTAACTGAGTGTGTGTACTTTGTTATTTTACCTAAGGACATATTTCATGCATCTGTACTTGATGGTGGCGTGTAGTGTTTGAAGCGAATTTCGAGAACTGCCGACTATTACGCGTAACTGCGCGACTTGCCCTACCTTCGAGACGTGCCTTATACCTTAAAATCTGAAATTAGAAGTGGAGCTGGTTGAAAAACTGCACGTTAACAATCAGGAGAGAGAGAGAGAGATTTTTACTCCGAAAAAGATTACTGTTGTTACTCAAGTAAATGTGAAGGTAAGCACTTTTACTCAGGCACAAATGTAAATGAAGGACTTCTACTTTTACTTGAGCAGTATTTGCTTTAGGGTTTCTCTACTTTTACTCAAGTACAGGAAAAAAATTATAATCTTTATAAGCTTTGAAGTCTACTTCAAATCAACTTGTTCCCTTGAAGAAAACCTTTCCTGAGAATCTTATTGTTTTTTTCCAGAAAGTCCCCGCCCCCAGTCGCAGAGCACCGAACAGTCTGATGATTTATGTGACTGTTAAGTAAATTATATGAAACTCTGCATGTGACAATCCATTTAAACTTCTACACACACTAAAAACAAGCTGCGTATTTTTATTAAAAAAATTTGTAACAGATACAGTCATGTGTAAAAGTTAGTGCCCCAGATGCAAGTTGCCCTCTTAAATCCTGTAGAAGCAGTAAGGAGTTACTTAGTATTGACTGCATGTTTTTTTTTCTTGCTTTTTCTTTTTTGTTTAATGAAAAATGACACGGTGAGTTATATGATGTTGTTCAGCTGAGGTTGTATTGGCCTCATACTAAGACCTGCTATGATCAGACAATTTGACACAAACAAACAAAAACAAATAAAATGCGATTTTAAAATAAGGGGCACAAACTTTTACAAATGACTTTTGCACCATAAGGGAATGACTATTTATGATACAAACTTGTATAATAAGCTGTAAACTGTAAGCTGTAAATTACTTGTGGAATAATTCCAGCTAGAACTGTGAATTTGTAACAGTGTTGCACAAATCCTTTGATGTTGTTACATTAATCTGACCACACCCTGAGCATGACATTTCTAAGGAACGAAACTAAACTTTGTGCTCGCGCATTTAAATAAAACGAAAACCTGGAACTGCGATTGACTGTGACGCATCAGTCTGTTGGCCTGTACTTGGGTGTTCTTTATTAATACTGCTCATTTGCTTTGATGGCTATCTAGGACTATTTCAGCACGAGCATCTAGACAAATTACATAAATTAAGATGGACCCGGAGCAAAAATATAGAACCGCAGCTTCTCTATTATTACCTTCTCTCTATTACGGACCTCTAGGTTTAGCTGCTTGGAGTCGACATGGATGTTGTCACAGCTACGCAGCCTGATGCACGTATAGCAACATGAAGAGCTAAGTTTAAAGGTTGCCTAGCATTTGTCATGCCTACAGCTTCTTTTCAATACCCATCTGTTTGTATCTGATTTAAAAAAAAAACAAAAAAAAAAAACAGGACTTCGGACCTCAAGTTCATTTCGTGCTCTTTCCCCGAGACGAAATCAATTTAAATACAGAGCCGAAACACAACAAGGTCTCCTGAAAGGTCGGTAAAGTCTCCCGCCCCTAACAAAAGAAATCACTGACATTTTCTTCTGTTAACAAATCACGACTTTCTCTCTCTCTCTTGTTCACCTCCTACGCTTTCTTAAGGACACAAAATGGATGCGTTCCTACATCTCGGCTCGCATAAGTAATTGGGATAACACAGAAATCCCCGGGCAAACCATTTCCAATTAATGAGCTCAAATTATTTTGAAGCTTATTTACAGATGACAGCAGTGAGCTCGCCTGTGTTTCATAATGCCTGGGTGTTTTGTTGTCCTGCCTTGTCTGTCCATGAGCAGACGGAGAAAGCGAGAGACAAAAGATGAAAGGACAGTAGGGATAGATAGACGTGAGAGAAATAGCTGATCAGGCAAAAATGGAACAGGAAGCTTTGATAAGGTATGAGTAGAGCAAGAGCTCAGTAATGCAGTTCAGTAGCCCTAGAACTCAGTTGCATTCTGGCTGGACGTTCACACGTTCTTAGCATCAATGTTGTTCTCCACTTAAGCAAGTTTGTGTCCAAAGTAGCCTCAGCTTCCTGCCCTTATCTGACAGGCGTAAATCTCTATGTGGTCTTTTGCTGCTGAATCTTCAAGTATTGGGTTTTTGTGAGATGCTTTTCTGTCCATCATAGATGTAGAGCAGTTGTTATTTGATTTGCCGTAAAAACAAAGCGTTCCCGACCATCGTTGTATTCTTGATTTTCTTTCAATTTCACTCCTTTTCCAAACCCACAGTTTCAGCGTCTGGAGCTTTGAATGAGCTGTCCCCTGAACGTTCTTTCAGGAAGTACATTTACCTGGCCAATCAAAACACAGGGACCAGTCATGCTCGGGACATTCGAGAGAATCGAGCATCTCCCACCGACGTTTCAGACGAACAAAATAAAGTGAAAAAGCACATGTAAGATAATTAATGCAAAATCAAAAAGTTGAAAAAGAGCTGAAGAAGGCTAGGCCGGTCTTACTGTGACTGTTAAAGGACTAACCTAGCCCTTCTCAAGAATTTAAGATCACTAGGTATCGTTTAGCTGCTACAGGCAAGCCAGGCGTTTTGGTCTTTTTTGTTGTTGTTGTTGTTTTGTTTTTTTTACTGCAGCTTGAGCCAAAGGAAGGTCTCTTGGTATATGAGGTCACAATATGTGTTGCCTTCATGCAACTACTTCTGGTGCATATTATTTGCTTTTTGTCTACATAAATAAGATTCAAAAGTTAAAATCTAAATTGTAATACGTGTCTGGAACCAACAATCCTGCCACAGTTGAGGTCGATGAGATCATCTTACTTCCCCATACAGACGTGAACATTTACTCAAGCGCTTGACTTAATGTTCTACATTCTTTACATCCACCACCACGATTCTCTAATTATATCTTTTCCTAGAACGTGCAGGGGTTATGTTTCTAATAAAGTGGACACAGTTAACGTCTAACATGCCCAAACCATGGGTCGTCTGATGCCAAAAATAAACCGCCCCTTGTGCGTCCGATGTACAGTACTGGATTGATGTTACTTGAAAATGAAAAAGATGCAGCGATCAAAGCTGTAACAATTCAACAAGTGTTGTGGCATTTAAACAAGCTGGATATTATTTCTATTATTATCTTTGAAGGCTCGGAAAAGGAAACTTCTTTCGTGCGCAGTGTTCATTAGACATGACAGCCTGGTGATTAACTGATGAAGTGTGACCGTCATTAAACTTTCATTCGATTATGAGTGTCATTTAACTTTTCGCATGTTTAAAAAAGCTGTATCGGTGTAGTCATGATGATTCTCTCAAAACAAAATACTACTTGAATACTTTCTTTTTTGTGTGTGTTATAGTTTAAATACACGAATCAGGAGATTCTAAATGGTTTCAGGGGTACTGATCAGAATCGTCACAAATCTTGTACTTAAGCACAAATACTACCCAAGTGTAAGTAGAAGTTTACATGTAAAGTTTACACTCAATTTACATGTGTATTTGAGTAAAAGTACAAAAGTACTCACCTTCAAATTTACCTAAAGTCGAAAGTATAGTATTATCTCTCTCTCCGTCTCTCTCTCACTTTCCTATTAATGAGATAGATGGAAGATCCTATTCATCTCCCCTTCATATGTTTTCGAAGAAAAAGTTCTTAAATGAAAGTCAAGTCACACAGTTACTTTTACTAGTCAACAGGTGGTGAAAATCCCACTTCAAATACCTCACACACCACTAAAATTTTGACTTGATTTTGCTTTGACATCGCGGTTTCGCATACTCTCCCCTAGCTGGTCAAAACTTGTTTGCTGATTAATGTGTTGGAAATCTTAATTTTATGGTAATAAATAACAATTTAACGAAATATTATCTGCATTTATATTGTTTTCTATGGGAAAAAGTTGGTATACAAAATTTCGACTTTCACAAATTCATGGATTAAATTTGTATGGCACGGGTCCAGAATGCAGTTAAGTAGAAGCACATATATTTGCTGTAGTACATAATAGAGTAAAATTAATATGTATTCTATAATACTTATAATAAGTATAATAATTAATATAGTTGTAAGCAACATTGAGCAGGCCCAAGCACCCTGCGCCATCCCCACCCGGGCACACCGCACAACTTGTTTGCCCTTTGAGCATGTTAAGATCTACAAAAAGCCAGCGCCGCTCGGTGTCAGCTTGGACGCTTATTATTTGAGTGTGTACGCTCGTTCATGTGTGCGTGAATGAGAGATGTGTGTTCGAATGATGTTTCTAATGTGTACGTGTGTACAATAGGCCACAGATGCTGGGAAAAAAAGCATCACACTATGAAGTCCCTCAATGTGATGTCACTGAACGTGTCACTGTATATAATGTTGCTTAAAATAATGCCACACAGAAGGTCATTAACCACTTTTCAGCGTAGATTTAAGGCATCGTTTGAGATATCAAAAATCCCTCTACAATTTTGCGTCCTTAATGTCTTTAGATCACATCGGCCCGGTTTGGTGATGATCGTATAAATTCCCTAGAAGGAGTATATAAAAATCCATCGGGGACGTTTTTGGCAAACGACCCAAAAAAAACGGCCTCCTGTTGAGTTGAGCCCAGGACTTGCGAAAGTTGTTCGGCTCAATGAGCTCTAAATGTGTCCCGAGTTTCGTGTGCCTATGTGCAAGTGTGTATGAGGTATCCAGCAAAATCTCATGTGGGGGCCACTGAGGAGCCCAGAGCCAAGCGACTCTTAGGCACCTTAATGGCAGCAGGTTCCAACCTGTCTGCCAATTTTCATGAGTTTTTGAGCATGTTAAGACCCCAAAAAGCCCAAAAGGGTGGGAAAAAATTATCCTTAGGAAAACAAGAGGGTCCCTATAGTGTTTGGGCCCTAATAAGCTTCTTCTTCTTCTGCCTAAAGCAGAAGAACTAAGCAAAGCTCTTAAGTCCTTAACTGCTCCAGGAGCATTATATTATCTCTGATGGCATTATACAACAACCCAGAAGTACAAAAACACTTAAAAATACAAGGCTCCAAAGTAGCACGTAAGAAATGCTCCGAATCACAGGACATGCGCATCCACATTGTATGTGTAAAGCAGTCTCCAACAAACTCAACGTGGCATTTAAGAAATGCCTGGCCTCGTCCATATGCTCCGCTCCTGGCAGTTCCTCCAAATGTCACCGTCTAATTGGTTTGTGGTCCTCTCGTCCAATTCGTTATTAAAACGGCCTCATCACAGCAGATCGGGGGAGCGTGGGAAAGTAGAAACTTGCAGGCAGGCTTAATTAAAACCGCTCCTCAGGTAAGTGTTACACTTTATAGCTTTTCAGAACAATCGAATGAATTGATGTGTCCGTTTATGACGATCGTTACGATCTTAGATTCCATGCGAGTACGCGATGACGCCACAAGGCACAGACGGAGTAAAATCTCATATACTTCAGCAGATATAATGTATAATGAAACACAACAGGATATTAATATGTCAGCTTTTCAGAATGAACAAGCGGGGTAAAAAAAAAAAAAAAAAAAAAACGGAGCTGTCACTCAAATTTAACTACTCCATAGACCTATTCTTTTTAAACATATTATATTTATAATTCCGCATCGTTATGATCAATAATCGCAGAACGATGTGGAAGAACACAAATTTCATTTTGCCAGGCGAAGTCAGTTTCTATTGTCATGCCAATCCATCTTCGTATTAACAATGGGAAGAATTACCGAGGCTTCAGGATTGCGACGCGAAACACAAAAGACACGTCGCTCAATAGGCACGGCTGCGTACGGCACGAAGAGGATAAAAGTCTGGAAGCCTATCTGCGCACAAAACCAGTTTAAGTAGGATTAACCCAGAGAGATGCTAAAGGAAGGAGGGACGCATGAGTAAATCAGTGGGTGGTTAGACGGGTGACTGCATGAGAGGATTGATGACAGATCGACATGCGGGTGGTTGGACGGATAAATGGAGGACAGATAGGAAAATCAGTGGATGAAGGTACAGATGGATGTTAAGGTAAAAAAAGTTGTACAAGATAGTATAGTAGTTGGAGAGATAATTTGGTAACTAAATCAATACTGATCGACAGATGGATTGATGGCTGGACACATAGGAAAAATGGATGGATGGATGGATGGATGGATGGATGGAAGGAATAAAAAAAAATAGTAGACTTGCACATGACCGGGAGAAGTGAGTGACACAATGACTAACCAAATGGAATAAACTGATAAAGGGATGGATAGCGGAGCGGCTGTTTGAGAAACAATGAAAGTGTAAATGGTCGGATGGACCATTAATAGATGGATGAGGAGGTGGATGTGTGGTTTGGTGAGTGGATGAAAAGATGGTGGAATGGTGAATGAAAAAAACAGATAAATGAGTGGATTGGTGGATAGATAGATAATAAATGATACGATAGATGACTGAATGGATGAACAGAGGACAGGTGTAAGAATCAGTCAGTGACATGATGGGATGGATGGATGTCCAATGATGAATGGCTGGATATACCACTGACAAACAGGTGGAGGGATAAACGGAATGATTGGAAGACTGATGAAATAATACATGACCGACAGAAAGCAAGTAGATAAATGGGCAGCTAAATGGGATAAACAGATGGATGGATGGACTGATAAAACTTGGAAAAGATATAATGGGACGGATGATTTGGTAAATAGTTGAATGATGGGTGGATAAATGGATGTGTGGAATGAACAGAATAGAAGGTGAACAGAACAGAAAGAATGGTGATTGGTGGTTATGAAAAATAGATTGGCGGGTGGAGAAATGGATGTGTGGAACTGTTGGAATATTGATGGACGTATGCTGGACGTTGATGGAGAAGTGAGCAGTGTTTAAGGACGGCTAAACGGATAAATGGGGACAGTAGATTGATAAATGGTTGTAGCGGAATGATCAATAGATGATTGATGGACAGTGTGAGTGGTTGGATAGATGATGGATAGATGGACAGATAGGTAGTGAATGGATGGACGGTTGGATGCATGGATGGGATGGAAAGGATGAGTGATGGACAGGTAAATGATGGAGGAAGTGGAAAAAAACAGATGTACAAGTCGATACAGGGATGGATGGATGGATGGATGGATGGATATAGAGATATGTGTATGAGTGGGTGATTAGAAGGTAGCAATTGGTGGATGAACAGATCGAGGGATAGAGTTGTGGATGAATGGATGGACGGATGGATAGACCAGTGATTAGAAGAATGGATGGATACAAGGACGCATAAGCAGTGATGAATGCAGGGTAAAACATTCAGAGCAGCACATCACTGCGTAGTAAACAAGCATCAGGCTTTGATATTTGTGATATTTCAAAATGCCCTCCGGAGTGTAAAGAGATGTGTGTGTGTGTGTGTGTGTGTGTGTGTGTGCTGCCGTGTGGAGTGTTGTTGTTAAAAAGCCTTGTTTGTTCTGTTCGGCTGGATGCTGAGGTGTGTGCGGGGCAGCGGTGTGAAATCTCGGAGAGCGGAGCTCTTGAACCCTGCTGCTTTTCATTTTGATCACCAGTCTACCCGCACATGTGTGTGTGTGTGTGTGTACGCGTGGGTGTATGTGTAATTTGCTGGTGGATGACAGGAAACAGACAGCGGTTAGAGTGTGAGCGTCTGACCCGTCTGATCCCCAGAGCTCACTGGCTGCACTGTGTACAACAGAGCAGGAAACAAGACCAAGAGAGTCTAATGATGCTGTTCAGCTGGACACACGCGCACACACACACACACACACACACACAGGGCTTGATAAATAGGACCCGCATGCTGTATAAGTGTGTGTGTACGTGTGTGTGGGGTCTCTTCACTTAAACTGTTGCTGTGGCGCTGACAGCTGAGGTCTTGTTAGACCTGTCCACCTGCTCGCTGTAACAATCTCCAGCAAAGTGTCATTGTCCGTGACAAACGTGCTTTTAAAGACCCAAGCTGTTCCAGAGAGCGCGCTCGTGCGCCGGGTGTTAAAAACGGGGAAATACGAGGAGAAGAAAACAAAAGGTATTGAAAATAATCATAATAACACAAAAGGGCTCTGTTAGGATGAGAGGTAAAACTATTCTTCCAGCACAGCAACAAGGAAGCCAATGTGAGGAATTTTAATAGGCTATGACGATTAGTTTTTCCCCCCCAACATTGTACTGAATTTTATCTTCACTGTATCGAGGGCAGAAAAACTCTGTGTGCTGCCCTTGACATGTAACATGTGAAAATGGCTTGGAGTGGCGACTAGACAGTACGGGAGATGTGACGATAACTCCCAGAAGTTCCTGTAACGTGCAAGTGGTGTAGTGGTCGGTATGAGGTCGTGCATCGTCGGGGAAAAACAAAACGTTTCTGGTAATCAAACAAGGCACGTCGAAGGGAAGGGCCAATAAATGAGGAGTTCCTGGGAGGCCGGTGTTTCAGAAGTGAAGCTGGCAGTCCTGATCATGGAGAAAATTTGTCAATCAAATCAAAAGTCCTTGTGTATCGTGATAATATTGTATCGGTTGTTCCCTAGCGATTTCCATCCCTACCAATTTGTAAAAGTTATTTATTTACTTTTATAATATTTTTTTAAAAACTATTTACTGTCATATTCTGCTGCTAATTATCGTCTTAATGACTAAGTTTAAACACGATTAAACCCCTAGTAACCGAGATTAAAATCAGTCATGCTGGATCAGGCTCCTTTTCTCCCGATTTGACCCCTGACCCCGGATCAGCTCATCCGCCGCGATACCGCTAATGAGTCCCGCGGGCTTACAGGTACTCAAAAGCTTAATAAAATCTCTGCGCTCCTGTATCGTCTCTTCAAGTCGGCGGAGGATGAAGGCCAAGCGGAGCTATCACAGGGATTACCGGCTCTCTCCTCCGCTTACGCGCGCTATCTCAGTCGTACGTTATCTCTGACAGCTCGGCTCGAAGAGGAAGAAGGAAAAAAAAAAACTCTATATTAAGCAATTCGGTACACCTCCATTTGTCTTGCGCTGCGTCTCCAGCCTTCTTTCTCCCCTCCTCGCTCTTTTTTCATTCTCTCAGCTGGCAGAGAGAACGCCGAACCTGGCAGGAAATCACATCTCTCTGGACGAGGCCTGAAAAATGGCTTCAGGTACGTGTGTGCGCGGCGTTCGCCTCAAATCTGGGAGCTCACGCTGGGCCATGTGTGTGTGAGCAGGAGGTCATGTAGGGGGAAGTAAAAAAAAAAAAAGAAAAAAAAAAAAAAGAGAGAGGAATCCCAAAGCAGAACATCTAAAGCATTGATCTAAGACTGTCGAACTTTTTGCACTGCAATCATAATCTGATTTTTTTAATTTAATTTTCCCGTAAGAGAAGCGAGAAAAAATTCTGTGTCAACGCGGTAAATTAACTCTGCATCGTTATCCGTTAGCTTACATTTTGTAGACTTTATGTTCCACCACGTTGGACGTCGAGCAACATGGAAAGACGTTTTCACGGCCCATTTTTCCGCACACAGTCGGCCTGTTTCAGTACAGGAAGAGAACAAAAACCACGTCTGTGTTCATTAAAGAGCACGGAGTATCATCCGGTACTCACAGACTCTCGGCGAGCTTCTGTTGCCAAGTGATCAGAAGTGATGTTGACGTGCAACACAGGATGCATTTAGGGCTTAAAAAGCATCAGCGGAAAAGAGAAGAGGAAATACGGCGAATGCCATCTGCGGGAAGAGCGCGGCCGTGAGACTGGAACAAATTAGACAATGAGGAGATTTGTCACATAGGAATGGGTGGTACTGTATGATAAAAAAAAAATATATATATATATAAAATCTATTATTTTGGCCAACATGTGATATGTCGGATAATTGTTTAATCGTTATTATCGTCGTTCACGCTGTTAAACAGAAATGTCAGAGTCCGTTTTTGCCATCTCTAAAGATCAAGAAGGCGGAAAGAAAGAAATGGAATCTCAGAGACCGAAACCTTTCACATAACTTATTAGCGAGCATGGCTAGGAAGGATAGCCAAGCTTACAACTGGGTTGTCAAGGTTACCATGCTGTATACACGCCCACTGTTTGTGCAACGGTATAAGGTCATATATTTACCTACGATGCTGATTGCTTGCTCTCCTGATTGCCAGAAATATTGAGAAATATTTTTACAAGACTTAAAAGGCTGTGTGTATATTATATTATGTTCAGTCTTTCAAATAAAGTACTTCTAAGTTTAAATAACTTATTATTTTATTATTATATCATCAATCTCCTAAACCAGGGGTCGGCAATGTGCGACTCCGGAGGCGCATGTGACTCTTTCACCCCTTTGCTGTGGCTACTAGCGGCTTTGTAAAATAAATAATGAGTATTTAATTTAAATTATTTTTTTTTCTTTTAGTTCGTTAGTTTTTTTTTTCTTAAATGTAATTCTAAATGTAAAAATTATGGTGATCTTGTAACATTAAAATAAAACGTGTTTAAATCTTTATCGCTTAAAATATGCATCACAACCGCAGATGTGTGACACCCGCCAGCGCACGATTTATTGAACATTTTATTAAAGTTTTAATATTTCCTCCTTTTAGATGTCAAAAGGGTTTTGTGGCTCCGGGTGTTTTCTCTTCTGTGGGAAACGGGTCCAAATGGATCTTTAAGTGTTTAAGGTTGCCGACCCCTGTCCTAAACAACAGGTGTGTTTTAGCGCACTTTATACCGATTAAAGTAAAAAAAATAGCTTACAATAGCTTAGTTCAGATACAAGATCTGGATGGTGCCCTCTCGTGGTGTAAATGTTAATAAACATGCATGCAAGCTACAGAAAAACAAGTCCAAAACAAACCTTTTTGGTTTAAATTTTTTTTAACAATTGATCAATAACATCCCTAATATAATATATAATAAAGTTTTCTAAAGATAAAAAACCTGACATTTTTAAAATGTATTCATTTAATTGCCTAAAGAAATGATCAACCACTGAAAAAAAGATATTTAAATTTTTATTAAAAAAGAAAGGCTTTTTTATTTTAAAAAAATTAAAAACTCTCAAATCCAATTTTTACTTGTTATTTTTTTAAAACGAAAAAATAAATCAATCAATACCTGAAGCGTGCAGTAGAGCACATAACCACGGCCTCGACATTACATCATCTTATCAGCCCTGAAATCACAATGCTGACTGTTTTTAATATACACGAGATTAGACAACAAATCAAGGGTCTGATACCGGCGCACCAGCCAAAGACGATTACACAAAGATAATTAACGTGATTAAAAATCAATTAGCGACAAAACTACACAACGCCTGGGGAAGTTTGCTCTAAAGTCTAATTCGTGTGTTTAAAAATAGTAGAAATGTTTTTTTTCGAATCCTTGAAAACTTCTTAAATGACTTTTTGGATCGTCGAGGGCCGTCTCCTGATGCGGACTAGTGGTGGAACGTGGTATTACAACATGCAAGTACTCGTGAATTTAACAACACAAAAACACACGATACACAAACACTAGTAAATCGGATTCTCCATGGGGAGCCCAGACTGATTCCTCGTTCCTGGGGTTTTGTTTTTCAGAGTAAACATCTGAACCGAGAAGAAGATTAAACTGACTCCGGCCTGGAAAAAAAGGCGAGGTTAATCAAAGAGAAAAAAAAAAGTCTGGGTCTCAAACATCATTACAACACCCTTATATTGTAGGCAAGAACATGCTGTACACTTTAAGAGCAGGTGTGTGTGTGTGTGTGTGTGTGTGTGTGTGTGTGTGTGTGTGTGTGTGTGTGTGTGCGGGCACGTGTGTGACTGCTTCATTCCTGCCCCTGAAACGCTTTTTTCAAGCTGTCAGTCTGCATGTCCGTGTCAATCAACATCCTGCACACACACACCTTTGACTTGTACTCAAGCACAAGGAGAAAAAAGCAGCTTGTGTAGAGTGTATTGTATACTGAACACAGTAAAAGGCAAGGAGGAAAAAAATGAAAAAAAGATAACAAGACTCTTATTCTTTATCTAACAGATGCTATGTGAAAAGGTTTTAATGGGATAAACAAATCATAAAAGGAAAGGTAGAAACACACAGTCACACACAGAGACAGTGCTAATATTAGCTTGTCTAACTGGACAAGGCTTTTCAAGGTTTACTATTAAAGATATATATATATTTTTTTTCTTTTCTGCTTCTCTCAAAATTTTTAAACATGTACAAGCAATCGTAAGTGAGGACCCCCTTACATCCTGTAGAAAGTGAATAGATTAAACACACACACACAAATGACAAGTGCTTACACCCTCCCCTCCCTCACATCAACGCCTCCCATCCACCCATATTAAAACAAAAAAACAAAAGTGTCAATAAATAAAGAAATGTAAATCCAGACGCCATCGTTTCCCCAAAGTGTCGAGAAAAAAAATATTTATATACATCTTCGGAAAAAAAGTTCTCTCTCGAGCATCGTCAAATCTTTCATCTCCTAAACGAGACGATGTAAAACAACAGATGTTACATTAACAGAGCTCCATTACAACTCGACAAGAGTCATTTCAGCCACAGTGATTTAACTAGTCGCTCGGGAACTAACCCGTGACTAAAAAGGAGTGTGTACCGGGGTTTTGTCAGACTTCGCTGCACAATTTCAACATCTCACGTTCTACATTTCGTTCTGCCGACGGTCACGGTGCACTCAATTTACGCACACACACACACACACACACACACAGGATCTGAAATGAATTTGGTGGGAGGGGAAGAAGAAGAAGAAAAAAATAATAATAACAACAACACTGCATTTTTCGTACAAATTTAGCGCTCAATGGAGCGTAGAATGGCTCTAATAAAACAAGCAATTTGGAGCGTGCATTAGTGAAGTAATGGCATCGCAGCCCCGTGCCCAAGCAGCAAAGGGATACGGAGGCGCGGCGAGCCATAATGCATCGTGGGTAATGCCAATCCGGAGGAGCCGTCAGGAAGGCCAAATTACATTTTGATTTGTGAGCGGTGCGAAACGCAGCTTGTGTTCCCTCCGCCAATGGATTTGCAGAATCATTTGAAAGCCTCCGCTATTGTTCCACCATGGAGGCACAAATCACCAGGCCAATTACAGTTCTTTATGATTCATAAAGAGAGATTTTTTTATTATGTGCTTGGCGAGTGTGTCATTTTATGAGGTTGCATTCCGTTAGGATTTCAAAAGGCCTCTATACGATTATTTAGGGGAACAGAACAGGCTTGTGCGTCAGGGAAAAAAAAATCCAGGAAATAAACTAGAAAAACTATTTAATTTTTTTTTTTTTTTAAATCACAAAAAAAAAAAAAAGTGCTTCAGCAAGACCCCCTAAGGTCATGAGAACAGCATCAGGGCTCCTTGGTGTTGGATGTGGAAATGTAATGGAGACATGGACACCTTTCATCTTCCTTTAGCCTTCAGTGGTTCGATGGTGGAAGTGGAGGCTGTGGTTTAACAAGTGTTCGATTAAAATGGTCCGAGATTGGCGTGTTTGGGGAGGGGGGGTTGGGTGTGTGACCTCAAATCAATATCATGATTAATTTTATGAGCAATTTACCTCGACTATGATTAATGAACGATTTTTTTTCAATTTTTTTTCTCTCATAGCTCCCTGACAAAGTTTGTACTGTAACTATACAGCATTCAACTATTGGAGCCAGGATTTCTTTCATATCGCGGATTGAACAAGGAGGAGTCATGTGACTACACATTTGGTAAGTTTTTACGGAGACAGTACATTGTAAAAAATAAATGTTTACATACAATAAAATAAATAATTGACACGAGTAAGATTACGCCGTCACCGTGGCTTAGTGGTCAGCACTGTCGCCTTGGACCTCCAGGGTCCGGGTTCAATTCCTAAACAGGTTCAATTCTTATCTCCATGTGCGTGGAGTTTGCATGTTCTCCCCGTGCTTGGTGGGTTTCCTTCGGGTACTCCAGTTTTCTCCCACAGTCCAAAAACAAGCAGATTAGTAGTGAACTGGCATTTCCCAATTGCTTATAGAGTGTGCATGTGTGTGTGTCCTGCGATGGATTGGCACCCCGTCCAGGGTCCAGGGTGCCTCATGCCCCAAGTCTCCTGGGATAGGCTCCAGGCTCTCCATTTTGATTTCCGATTAGTTTTTGATTAATTAGCCAGTTCAAAGGCCATTTTCAGCCTCATGAAACCGTTCAGACTTGTCGGGCAATATGTCAAAATCCAATTTTCAACGTGTCCTGAATGGAATCGGTTTGCTTTCATGTCTTCAGTTGTTGTGAGTCCTTGCTCTAAAGGAACAAGAAGACGCAAAACATTACAATAAAATGAAATGCTTCGCTTGACGTTTTTTGGTTTGTTTATTTGTTTTTTGCATTAATTTGTTATTCATCCCTTGTCTCTGTGAGACCAAAAATGGTAAAGGAACTAGAGTGGAACATAATCATAGAGGCAATCATCAATCAGCTTTACACGGCAAACAGGCACGCACAGCAAAAAATCCCCAAACACTTCAAAAGTCTTTTATCTTGCATTAGAGTAATAGGTATCAGCACAGACTATCAAAGCTCGTCCCCGCAATGAACAAGAGGACATGACAAACAAACAGGCCACGGAGCATAACGTATACACCAACATAAAAACAAGAATAACTGGCAAAATAAAAAAAAAAAAAAAAAGATGTCGAGGCAGGTCATTTGTGCCAATCTGTTCAACACGATTGTTTTAGAATCTTAGCGTCTTAGAGCTCGTCACGCTTGGTCGCAGAGGCTCGGGGCGAGAAAAGAGAGGGAGAGCGCGAGGCAGATGGTTCGGACATGGTACGTTCAGAAAAAGACATATGGTCCACAACAGCTCACGTCGAGAAGAAGCCTGAAGCAAGAGGCAAGGGAGCAGAGCAGGGTTGTTTTGAGCATCTCCAAGGAACAGGGTTACTGACTCCGCAGCCAATCCTCGACACCGGCAGCACTATGAAAATCTCGGAAGGGAGCTGACGAATTGCGACACAAATGGGCCAAGCTCACTTAATCTCAAAACCATGTGATCATGCAAGAGACCAAGCCAGATAATTGTGCAACCTTTTTAACTACAGGACTCATTTAGCTTGAGTGACTTACGGAAGTGCAGTGGAGGCGTCACTTAAATTATATCCTCATGCTCAGTGTTAGGTGTAACGCATTACAGAGTAACACGTACGTTAGAGTACTTGGATTACTTTTTTGATGTATCGAGTAATCTGGGAGCAGATTCGGGAATGGTCTTGGGAGCAGATCTAACGCATTAGGTCCGCCATTTAAGTCCTCAGTTATTTAGTTACTTTTTAAAAAGTGTAATCCGTTATTCAGACAATTTATGTAATCCGTGAGCCAAACAGCAGTCATTCCCAATCCGTTATTGTGTGTGAGTGAGTGTGAAAGTCGTCCTACAAGCCCCGCCCCTAAAAACCCGCCCGCCTCTGTTATTCCTGCTGTTATACCCCTATCTCACCTATGCGGTTTGACTATGCGAGGACCGACGCGCAGAAAGATTTAAACCTAATCACAGCGCCAAAACTCACGGTGAATCATCACGGACCGTACTTACGGGAAAGGAAAAATTCATTTGACCACCTTGTTACTGCTTGACCAGGAAGAGGAGCCAAATCTAACTGTGTTTAAGGCTGAAAAAGAACATGGTACAACATCTTTTAACACGTGGGTGCTGACTTTGTAGAGAAGCATCTTTTTTTTTTTATCTTAAACAGGAAGTCAGTGGATGGAGTGTGTAATGTGGTAGACTGAACAGAAACCATGCAGCTGCATTCTTGACAAGTTTTGAGAGATTTGCCAGGAAAGAATCTTTAGATAACAAGGGGTTGGAGAAGCGCCTAAGCGGCCTCCACAGTAAGACCTGGGCAGCTGCACCTGGGATTTAAATTTTAATCAAAATCTTTATCCGCACCCATCCCAAAAATGTCCCCAAAATGTTACCAACTCGACCATCTCCAAATTTATTCAGACGCATCCCTAAATCTGCTCTTAAGACTGTCCTTATTTTTGCTAAGACGGAAGTCCTTAAATGTGCATGAAAATCCCCAAAACAGTTTTCAAGACCTTCCCTAATTTTGCTGAAGACCATCCTTATGACAGTCTCCCTAATTCTGCTCCCATGACTGTCCCCAAATCTGCTCAAGACCCTCCCCAAGACCATCCCCAAATCTGCTCCCAAGACCATCCCTAAATATGCTTCTAAGACCTTCCCCTAAATATGCTTCTAAGACCTTCCCCTAAATATGCTTCTAAGACCTTCCCCTAAATACGCTTCTAAGACCTTCCCCTAAACCCGCTTTCAAGACCTTCCCCTAAACCCGCTTCCAAGACCTTTCCTAAATACGCTTCCAAAATCTATTTTCACTCTCAAGACCTTACTTTCAATACGCTTCCAAGACCTTCCTTAAATATGCTTCCAAGATCTATTTCTACTGCCAAGAGAATTCCCAAATCAGCTCCCAAGACCATTCCAAAATCTGCTTCCAAGAATGGCCCCAAATCTGTCCCACTACTCTCCCCTGTCTCCAAATCCGCTCCCAAGACCAACCCCACAACTGTTCCCAAATCTGTGCCTAAACACTTCCGCAAGACCATGCCCAATATTTCCCAGACTGTTCTCAGCCTAATCTTGACTTATGATGTGGGAAACATCCCTGATCTCTGAAAGAATCAGCACTTTAGAGCAGAAGTCTGAAGCTGAAATTTGAGTCTTGAGTTGCAATTTGTCAAGATAATCATCCTCAGTTTAACCCAGAACACATCAGTCATTAGATTGAATTTTACAGAGGAACATCATTTGAGCTGGTAACTGTAGAAAGTTACAGAATCTAATCTCTTTTAAGAAAAAAAAGAATGAGTGATAAAATGAACAGTCTGACAACACATTATTACTCAAACCCCTTAAACAAAGGTTCTTTTGGGGGGAAAGCAGCAGGATCATGCTTGTCAATTACAGATCACAATTTCTAAGGCAACATGAACAAGCGAGTTAAAAAATAAATAAATAAAAGGTCTGGAGAGTGTACTTCCTTTCAGAAGAAAATCAAGACAGGTCTGAGTCATGCGAAACTCCGCCACTCCGCTAATAAGCACACAGGAGATTTGAGAGCGGCGAACGAAGCGGCACTGTTTACTCTGAATATTCATTAATAAATTTATACGGTTTTGCCTTGTGGTAAAGGATGACTGTAGGACTTCTGTCTTTCTCAGGGCCGTAATCTAAAGCAGGAGGAGCAGCTGCCTCTCAACGTGTTGTCAATAAACAAGGAGAGGGAGATACGGGAGAGATGGAATGAAGGGGGGAAACATAAAAAAATCAAAAAGCTTAAAGAGATCAAAGTTGAGGACATTCAAATAGCAAACAATGATAGCAATCATCTAAACTTATCAGATAGACAAACTTCAAAAAAATTCACCTGGGTGTTTGTTACAACACCTCGTATCTACACAGCATCGTCAGATCAATATGCCACCGATTTTCCTATTTTTAAAAGAAATCTTTGAACGTGATCAAAAGTGGGAGACGACGAAAAACACCAAAATAAAGGCTGAATAAGGCACGGTTAAATATTTTCCCGTCGTCGCCTCGGGGTTTAGCATCCATCCTCGGTGGACACAGACTTTCCTCACGAAATCCAGACAGACTGATCTGGAACATTCTAAGAGGTAAATCCATCACCATGCAGCCAGCAGACACACGTGTCAACCCGGCCAGCGGCATGAGCTGGAGGCCAAAATAATGGCACCCGCTGATTGGCTGGAGAAAGCACGAGCATGGCTTAGACGGCGGCGCCGAGGAAAACACGAATTTGTCTTCATTAGACACTTTCTCAAAAAAAGATGGCAGGGGCACGGCCGGGGTTACAATCCATCTTACATTACATGGGAATGTTTTATTATAGAAACTAGTGCGCATGTGTGCATGTGTGTGTGAGAGAAACACAAAATGTTTTCGGTGCAAAAACATCATCTCATTTGTACGAAGTATTGCTATAAAAATAAACTAAAAACTAAAAACTTAATTAAAACATTAAAAAAATGATGACGCTGAGTCACAACTGCCATATTGTCAGGATGTCTTCTCTTTCATTAACCACTTCATCTTCCAATCACACACACACACACACACACTGGCCATGTTTTTTGTAAGCGCCGGAAGTGCCGACGCTGCATAATATCAAACCTGTGACTGATGAAGGCGGCATGAGGTTTGCCTCTTTGACAGTTAGGTCACTTTACACCATGGAGACGCTGTTTAAAAGTCAAAACCAATGGTCTTTAGACTCGGCCTCATTAGCATCCTGTCAGCAAATCAAACTTCAATTCACCGAGCTGGTTCCGGTGTCTTTCAGGATGCAAACTTTTAGATCCTGATAGTTCTTTGTTCTACTTTTCTTCTTCTTTTTTTTTTTTTTTTATAGTATTTCCCCCCAATTTTTTTTAACTAAAAGTTTCTTTCCTTAGGAACAGTATGCCCTCAGAAAAAAAAAAAAAAAAGAGCGTCACCTTGTCCAATAAATGTTCCACTATATTTTTTAACCTCTCCATACGGTGCGGATTTAAACTCCCTAAAGTTGCAACCGCAATAAATCATAGCCTACTAAAGCATCTTCGCTGTGTGTCTGAAAGCGCCCGAGTGTATGAGCAAGCGTTTCCAATTGAGCTGTCAGCTGCATTGCAGCATGGGTAAAACTGGGTCCGTCAAAGAGCGGAGCGGAGCGAGCGCGTGTCCGGCGCGTCTCTGAGGGGAAAAGCTCACAGTCGCATCTCTCTGACAGAAATCCATTTGCGTCTCGCTTGGTCACCTCGGCCCATGGAGACGCGCTGCGTACCAGTGTGTGTGTGTGTCTGTGTGTATGTGCGCGCTTAGACGGAAATTGAGATTATACTCCCCGCGGCGTGAGTGCGTTCTGAAAATCTGCTTCGACGTGCGTGACCTGACACAGCACTGTGACCTCGCTCACGCACGAGCGATGATTCACGGAACGAACGAGGCATCGTTAGTATGACTGGTTTTTCTTTTTCAAAGCCGTGCCGGCTAGCCAAGTGTGCGTGCGCGTGGCAGACCGCGCCGAGGCCTACCGCGAGCAGCGAGATAAAGGGCAGATTAGGAAGCCGAAAGCAGGCAGCTGAGGGATCAGCTTCTGGAAAAAGGCCAGGCTGATTCACACACGAGGAGCTTAGAGAGGGTGGCTGTAGTGAACCTCCGTTTATCTCTGGTTAATGCTGCTTGGCCACTGAGAGGAATCTCACACCTTTTGACACCCGACACCAGGCTTGGTTGGCAAAACAGAGCTCGCTGGCAAGTTGGATGCACTTCAACTCACAAATGTGTGTGTGCGCACGTTTGTGTATAAAACAGAGTTAGCTGCAAATGGCATTAAAACAATAAACCCTAATCCAAGGAAGATTACACAAATAGATTTACACACATTTAATACGAGGGCTGCCAAAGAACATACTGTGGTTATCTTAATAATGAGCAGTAGCTCACATGTATTGTAAAAAAAAAAAAAAAAAACACAGACACTGCAGTGCACCAGATACCAATATTTACAATTATATACAATATTTTGTTGGAAGTGGATGTATAAAATGTCTAAAGTCTGGTATATTGTATGTGTGTGTGTGTTTGTTCAGCAGGAGAAATGAGTCGGCCTCACCGGTTTCAATGAATCAGTCTGAGAGCACAATGAAATGTGTGTCCTGTAAAGCTGTCCTGATGGTGAGTAATCCTAGTTTCAGAAAAGAGTTCAAAGTCCAATACAGTGGAAAACAGCTCTGAGACAACATGGCGTCCTGGATTCCCCTCGCGATTTAAAGGTGCAGAGACAATTACATTTGACTGATTTTTTGACCACATGATGGCAGTGTGGGGAAAGGGAAGAGAGATTTAATTAAGTGGAGCGGTATGCTTTACATCGTATATTCGTGTCAAGGGCGTACAAGACTCGCATTGTCGGACTTAAGAACAAATCCGACTTATGAACAAATTCCGTCCTACGAATGTACTTGTTCGTAAGTCGGGGACTACCTGTACACCTTGTAAAATCATTCAGGAAGTGTAAACCACAGTATCTGATTAATGGTTCGATGGAAGCCTGGACATCTGCTTTAAAAAAAAATCCATGCGATCCAGCAAGTTCTTAATAAGAATGTGCAGAAGACTGAACAAACCTGTATTATTAACTGTTTTTTTTGCGCTACTTACTTAGCCTCTTGGCAGCCTCCAGTGCCTCGGCAGCGGTGTCTGCAACAAAAAAGCGCTGGACGGCGACGCCAGACTCCTGCATCAGCTTCTTGCTCTGGTACTCCTGGAGGTTCAGCCATCTTCTGGGGCTCACTCTCACCAACTGCACAAACAACAACAAATTCATTTAACAAATCTGAAATCTACTGCAATCTTACACATGGACACAAAATATATTACGTAAAATACTACACCTGGGTTGTAGTTGGTAAAACACAGGCTACATCACTGCACCCGCTACGGCCAAACAAGCAAACAACACGGCTACACAACTATTTATCACCTCTGCTTACGACGCTCAATTAAACGCGACTTCAAACGCTTCGATGTGCCTCGACAGAGCAATGCCACCATGCCATCGCATTATCCTCCTGCAGAATATGGGCCAGGAATGGGCCGTTGGAATGACGCGTGAAGGAAAAGATCCAACGGAGAGCCTGTAACACGACGTGGCACGACAAAGCCATGTTTCAGGACGGCTCTCCAGAGCTCGGGCTGTCCTAGCTCTTCCGCGCGCTCCTCGGGGGAATAATGAGACAGCCAGATGGACTGCGGGTTACTGCGCGCTCTGAAGTGCGCGCTCAGGAATCGTAGGCTCAGCAGCCATGATGGCGTCGACTCCAGCTGTTGGCGTTATTAAAAAGACATCGGAAGGTTTTAGTAGGGAAGAGGCCTGCGCCGGGGTGACTTTTGCTTTCGCCCGTTGTCAGGTGCGCTCGTTATGCAGCCGAAGTGTGTCTAAAGTTAGCAAAGGAACTGAGAACAAAAGAGGAACAGTGTGTTTTAGGAGGCAGAGTGAGAGGGAGAGAAAGCTGATGGCTGAGGAGAGAATAAGAGACAGGGGAAGAAAGAACGAACACCAGACTTTGTGCACTAAAATAGGAAATTCACTGGTTTTGTCGATTCTAACCGTATATGAGAAACAGGCGACTTTCCGCTGCTTATTTCTTCACCTGAACCCATGTATATAAGAGATAAAGGATAAACAAATCAATTCATATATAAAATTTTTTTAACATTTTTAATTTATATACATTTGCATCTGAGGGGGTAACATATTGCAGTTCCTCTATAACCCTACAGGGGGTGCGATCTAAATTATTGGAAAAATAAGCATTTCGCATAGCATCCTAGTGTGGTCGCAGCCAATTATTTGTGAATTATGTTAAGAATTGTAACGGAATCTGAAGGAAAAAGGAAATCATATCAAATCAGGATATTTATACATATTTATACATACAAATCGAATCGGCACATGGGATACAGAATCGTGATAGCATTGGATCGGGTGATCCCCGGTGATTCCCATTCTTTGTGAATAAGCAGCGCTCGCTTGCATTAAAGCAAACAAATTAAAAGCTACTTTTTGGTTTCTGTAGATTTCCAAAAACTCTCTTGATTGTGGCATACTTTTTTTTTTTACTGATTTGAGTCACTTGATCCACTTATGTCCAAAGCTCGTGCAAACTTTGGTGAAAACCTGCACAAAATAATTTTAGTGCAGGTTCCTGAAATGGATCAGTATTGTACGGTATTGGCAAAACAGATTTGGGCTGTTAGATGGATGGATGGATGGATGGATGGATGGATGGATGGATGGAAGAAACGAAAAAAAAGAAAGGAGAGAAAGAAAAAGAAAACAGGAAGGAAGGAAAAATAAAGAAAAGAAAGAAGGAAGGAATAAAGAAAAAAAAGGGAAAGAAGGAAGGAAAGGAGGAAAGAAAAACGAAGGGAAAAAAGTAAGGAAAAAAGTAAGAAGTAAAGAAGGAAAAAAATAGGGAAGGAAGTAAAGAAAGAAAGAAAGAAAGAAAGAAAGAAAGAAGGAAGAAAAGTAAGAAAGACAGAAAGAAAGAACGGAGAAAAAAGAAAAAAAGAAGGAAAAAGGGAAGGAGGGAAAGAAAAATAAGAAATAAATAAAACCCTGCACTTGTTTTCATGTGTAGAACCTGGACACTATATATTTGGCCATAACCCAAATCATTAAAACACTTTTTTACTTGCATCACTGGGAATTTTTTCCATCGCTTAGTAACGGCCCTTTATTTTGACCTAAATAACAATTAAAGACGTGATTCAGTGCTACAAATCACCCTTATTACAGCATTAATTACCTTCTTACCCCCCACCCACAACCAAGGCGATCGAGGACGCCACAGAAAAGCATTTGTTCTCTCATCAGATCAGAACAAGGCGACTGTGAATCCCGGCGACGCCACAGCCGTCAGCGACAGACAGCAAAATTGTCCGTGCTCATTACGCAGGAAGGATGGCGCTGTTCTCCCTCCATGTGTCAGCATGACATCAGTCAGTCAGCCGCGTCAGTCAGCTCATGTATTCAGCACTTGGCTAGCTCACATCTTAAAAATAAAAATATCAGATTTTTTTTTTCCCCGTAAGTGTAATGTTAGAGAGCTGGCTGTGGGTGGGAACTGGCGAAGGCTAATGACTTAATTTGGGGGGGAAGAAAACAAGAACCTTCAGTGGAAGTCATTTTAAATGGAATGGAATCTGACAGAAGGCAGTGTGTGTGATGCTTTCGGCCTTAAGGGATGACAAGGCCACAGTGTGTGTGTAGGGATAAAGACGGGATATCGCTCTATATCATTTATGAGAGTGAGAGTGTTCAGCTTGTACTGACTGACACTGACACACACACATGCGCACACACACTCTGTTTCAATGACCAACCACAGGGACGGCCTTCAGACCCATTTAACCTCGGCTAGACACACAAGGCCTCGGGCCTCAGGCTATCGTTACACCTCAGACAAGAACAGACTACAGAACTGATCCGAACAAAAAGGGTCCAGAGGAGACATGTCGTGATTAAAAAAGTGTTTTTTTTTAATATTATATATAAACTTTTTTTTTAAGGTTTTGACCACAAGAGGGAAAAAAAAGCAGAAATGTATAAATCTGACGTTTCAGAGAAAAATGTCAAATAGACCAGAGAGAGAGAATGTTTGCTGTTTAAGGGTTGCTATGGTTTATGGATGAGAATTTACAAGTCTTTCATACTAGCTTGGTATTAAATAAATAAATAAATAAAATACAAATACAAAATGCCTGCATTTAAGGAGATTCAACTCATATTGAATTCAAGGTCTTAAACTGAAAGTTGAATAAAAAACAAAATTTTTAATCATTACTATTTTTTTTTTCAAACCACAAGCAATTATTTATCAAAGGAATAATATTAAAAATTAACGTTTAGAATAAAATGATTTTGTGAAATACTTTAGAAAACACATTTTTATATAGTTTAGATGACTAAAAGTAGGACGTGGCCTTTAAAGCACTCAAATAAAGAAACTTTTTTTTCCCTCCTCTACAAATGTTTAATTATAATATTCTTGTGCTTTAGGAAAGAATGTTAAAAATTTTCCCAGTAGGAATCCATTGGCTGAAACGCACACACACATCAAGCCAAGCAAACAGCTCTACAATACACGCAAAACTTTTTTTTTTTTTTATCTACTCAAACACGAAACATCCTACTGTTCACCTTCCCGTGCTCTGTCTGCACGCGGGGCGGTGAGGCGGAGGACAGGGCTGGAGGGTGAACTGCAGCAGGTGGTCGTTTATAACAGCTGGCGCGATCATCTGCGCGTCCTGTGTACTTTACCTTAAGGACCAGGAAGCTACAGCTCTAAAACGGGAAACGACTCCCTCCTCGACGATCATTAGCACGCCGTCACAAACACATATAAACCCAACTGCTCGGCTCACGCTGGCACCGCACAAAAGTTCCTGATGCTCCACTTATCGTCTCCGCCGGCTCCACTTACCAGCACACGAACGCAGAAGACACGACAAAATCACCTCTCCTCTTCAAGTCCTTTCCTCTCCTCTCCTGTCCTTTTTTTTTTTTTTTTTTTTACTTTAAACATGCACTAACAGAAGTGCTAATGTACTAAATCGGGAAAGCGAAAGCACTTTGCTTCGGGTCTCCAGAACTTCCTTGAGGAACGAAAAACCAAATATCAAACCTCTCGTAATTTCAAAAAAAAAAAAAAAAAAACGCAAGTAAACATCGTTAAAGCTTTTAGAACGGCAAATGGAAAAGAAAGGCGATTACGCGTGTGTGAAACAAGTGAAAGGAAATTTCACAAACAAAACCAAAAAACTAGAACATTTCCTAGTTTAAAAACAGATTAGCTTTAGACGGATAAGCAAACCATTTGTTTCAAACGAGACTTTGCTAACCTGATTTAAAATGCAAAACATTAACAACCTTTAATTTGGAGAAAAGTTTTTTCAAAGTGTCAAGTCAACGCAAATAAATGAGAAGAATTAACCAGTTTTTATTGGAAAACAGGAAAACTATTTTTAACATTGACTATTTTCACATTGACTTTGTTAATCTCTTTTCTTTTTTTTGGAGCAAAATAATTTGTATTAAAACTGAACCTTCAAAAATAAATGGACGGATTGATATGTTTACTCTTTATGCAAGAAGTTTAAAACCAGTTTCTTTCATATATTCAGAAACCGTGTTGATAATAAAAGCCAGTAATGTGAAGCGCCACTATGAGAGAAAACACGGCTTATTAGAGCAAACGTATGTGCAGCAGTCCGTGGTGAGGGCGTGTAAAATACCTGAACTGAGAGCCCGGTGTGACGGAGCGACCAGAGTCCTTTCACATTCATGTACAGCCCAGCACCGCGCAAATGAGGATTCACTAAAGACTGTTTAAAGATTGTTGTTTGTATCCCATGAAAAATACAAGAAAATACACACGGCCATCAAAGTTCAAGCTGTTCACATATTTCCACCTCGTTACTGAAAAAGATTTTTTTTTTTTAATTACTGATACATTATTTACGTTTAAAAAGTTACTTTTTTACAGAATTAAAATGATTGCATCTTAATTCCTTTTTTTGTTTGTTCAATTTTTTAACTGTTTTTTTTTTTTTTTTTTTTTACAGCTCTCTCTCTCGGCCCACAGCTAAAAAACCTAAAGCATCATGTACTGTACGTATGGAAATGCTCTTACTTTTACTATTAAACAGAGCTGTTTCGTAGATTTCTACTCGAATTTTATGATGCAACTTCGCCAAGCATTTAAGTGATCTTCATTTAACCACTTTCGCAGAGTTGATGGTTCAAACTTGTCCTTCCAGTGTCTAATAACGGACAGTTTTTAAAGCAATTCCAGTCATTAAACATCTCCTTAGTTCTTTTCTTTATTATTATTTTATTATGACAAATCTTTAAGACAAAGGATCTGAACAGGATTAGAGGAGAAAAAAATATAGGACATAGTTTAAAATCCATACAACATTAAAAGGAAAACAAAGGGGAAAGAAGAATCCGGCGTCATTTCTCTCCGTCAATCACTTTCTGTGCGTACAGCTGGATGCACTCACAGGAACATCACTACAAGTAAAGGAATGAAAAATGTTCAGCCAGCGAACAGGCACCGTGACAGCCACCTCGGGGTGCCGTGCAGGAAAGAAAGGCGAGATGGAGTGCGGAGAAAAGCCTGTAAAATACCCGAACCGCACACCCGGTGGTGCCGGGGGCGGGCACCTGTCGTTCAACTGCGTGAAAGAGTCTGACGCGTGTTCAAAGACTGTGTCAGATGCGGTTTGATGGCGTTTGTGAGCAAGACTGAAAGAACAATTTCCACAGGCTATTTTTTTTCCTCAGCAAAGTGAGCTCGATATAATTTGACTGTAGAAGTAACGGAAGCTAAATCTGTCCCAGGTGTTCAGACTCCAGATGTGTTTATTAATATATGAACTCTGACGATGCTTGATTTGAAAAAAAATGTATAAACTACATACATAAAAAGTTCTACACTCATACGCATCATAGGAAGAAATAATTCCACCTTAAAATTAAATGTCAAAAAAAATTAAATTAAAAAAAAAAAAAAAAAGTCATACATATAGCGTGGGTAAGTGGGCAAGGCATCAGTTAACATTAGAAAGTTCAAATCACCTGGGCAACTTCCAATTAATCATTCTTAATTCATTTGTTAATTGTGTCCTTGCCATTTTAATTTAAGGTTTAAAGATAAAATATTTAAAAAGTAGCTCTAAACAGATTAAAACATAACGAATTGTCATGATTGCCTCAGAGTTAAATATATTCATCCTCCATCCCACACTCACGACGTTACTTTGCTTCAATTAGACCCGCGCCAAGGAGCTTCAATAACAGCGCCGTAATATTAGGCATAAAATATCTATATTTTTCCTCCTTCAAGCTAAATTTAACCAGCCTGGTGTTGGAGTGACTGAATCAGAGCTGTAGGGGGCGCCGTGGGGAGAGCGAAACCTCCCCCCCAAGAGACGGGAGTTCAACACTAATTATCCTCATCAGCGCTCCGGGGATCGCCTGGGAAAAAAAAGGAGATCGCTAATGGCGCAGCAACAAACAAAACAAACCCACACACACATACACACAAACACAAATAAAGAGTTTTAGCAGCACTGAGTGAGAGAGAGGAAGAGAGAGAGAGAGAAAGAGAGAGAGAGAGAGAGGGAGAGAATCACACGCAGGAAGTGCAAAAAAATGTAAAAAAAAAAAAAATGTTGTAAAGACAGACAACGCAGATGGGAACGAGTGGGCGAAAGGCGTCCCAGGCTACTCTGGGAAGTCTTATGAGGAGGGGGAAAAAAAGGAATTATCCGGTCGAGACAGAGAGGATGCAAAGATGTAAAGCTCCACACGTTCACACTAATTTACACTCACATTCTCCCTCGTTCATTCTCTATGAAAGCATCTATTCTACCTACCGAAGACGAGTGTGTGGCTCTGGAGAACGCTCACCTGCCACGCTCGCTGCGTCTTCTGTCCTGTTTAAAAGACCCTCTGTAAGCCGAGAGAGATCGAAGTTCCAGCAGTTCTCTCGTCAGCAGCTTCTGTTCAGGTTGATTTATTTATTTTTAACGCCCTAGACGTATAGAGTGTGTAAACAAAACTGCGAAGAAACCCCATGATCATCTTTACCCCAATGAGACTCTCTGATCCTGTAGTGAATCAGAACAATAATAAACAGACGTTGTGTGTGGTGGGGGGTATTTTTGTTGTACACACTTTTGTTTCATCGTTATACTTAAATCTGAAGGGTGGGTGCGCAAACTTTTGTACAAATCACCCTAGAAAAACCTATCCGTTTCTCACACTCTCTATCTCTCTCTCATATACAAAAAAAAAAAAAAAAACACCCGACAGAACAAGTTTAAAGCAGTTTGTTATTTAATCAAAATATTTTTTTCTTCCTCCATTTAGGAAGAAGAAACAAGCACTTTTTTTTATTCTTCTTCTTCTTATTATTATTATTATTAATTTATTAAGTCATTTATCTATCATTTGGTTTTGACACGCTTCAAATGGCGACATTCAGCGACTTCAGAACTCTCATTCCATTCCGCATCCCGCAAACAAAGAGAAATGAATAAATAAATGAATAAATAAATCACAAGAATGCAACCGTAATTACACGATGTAGACCTGCAAGCCTTGAACGCTCTCCGGGTTTTCCTCTCTGCGTCAGGATTTACTCTACAGCAGTGTCTCCTCATCAAAATCAAATCTTATAAAAGTTTTTTAATAAGATTAGAAAGTCTGACCCACTGACTCTGGTTTTAAACAACACGGTTTTCCTTTTTTGGTACGACTGCAAAACAACCCCTGCTATCGAGGTTTCTTCCCATCGCAATTTTAGGGAGATTTTCCCTCATCATCATCACCCTCGGCTTGTTCATCAGGGACGATCTGATAATTTTGATTCATACACATTTTCATAATTTTCTTTATTTTTGGTGGGGGAGGAGATTTTCCCCCAATTTTTCTCCCTAATTCAGTCGTGTCTAATTCCTCCCCGTCACTAGGGGGCTTCCACATCAGGGCTACTACTACCACTCAGTCAGGAGGTCCGAAGACTATCACGTGTCTTCTCCGAACACATGTGATGCCAGCAGACTGCATCTTTTCGAGCTGCTCACTCATGCACCGTTGACTGTGACCTTCCGCTTGCGTGAGCTCACTGGCGTCCCTAATTGGCTGTAATACAAATACAAACAATACCGAATGGAGTTGGACTAATAGATGTTAAACAGTATTCGGGAAAAGACGATCAGTATGACGTTCAACTCAACATCACTACAAGCGTAGAAGAAGAAGAAGACGGAAATGCGTTGCTATCAGGCCGATCAGTCACAATTGTTGCGATCTGCCTCGCTGCAGCGTGTAGTAAGGTTTCTCTCAAGGCATAGATCAGTGCATGTTTATGAGTAAATAAATTACGATTGGGGTTCTGAAGCCTTTTCAACACTCTGTCCAAACTTTTCTCGACCCTGTCCGAGCGATTTTACTTCCACATTCTTTTTTTACCGTAGCGGCCTGTCTGCCGTCTCCCCGCATTAGCATGAAGTGAAATCCACGCGGTCTCTGGAGAACAGGAGCAGATGTCCCTTTAGGTACGACGCGTGCCTCCAAGCGCATCTTGACCTATTGGCTGTCCTCGCGGAAAGCCCGGAGGACGGAGCGAAGCCACGGTAGCGTCAGAGTCGCGTTCTGTTTCCGCAGCAGATGCCTAACAAGGCCGACCTCGAAATGTTCGCCTAGGATGATTTCTAAATAAATAAATAAATAAATATATGAGAACGTTTATAAAAGCGAGGGTTAGTTAAAGAGCAAAAAAAAAAAAAAAAAAAAAAAGAACCCGCCCGGCGATTTTCCTCAGCAGAATGTGTAACTTCTAGCACAGGGCGAATCCCAAAGGACGTGAGAAAGCAGTTCATATTTATAGCAGTTTATCGACTTGTCCTTATGAAGAGGAACATTTTCAGGATCTGAGAAGGAAAGAAAAAAATAAACTTTATGGCAAGAAAAAGCTCCAAAATAAATCTTTCCTTTGACTTTTGTTCTTTAAAACTTTCACTCAATACTTTTTTTTTTGCGCTTCCTCATGCCCTGTATTACACTTGATCTATATAAGGGGTGTGTATAATTTTGGATATTATTCCTATGAAATGTCCTTGGGTTTTGGAAACAAGTGCTGTATACTGTAGACTCATTCGTACTAAGTTTGCGACGGCATGAGGATAAACTTGTGTGGAGAAAACAACTTAATCGCCCTGATATCCGGTCAGGTTTATTTAGATTCTTTTATACTGTACACTATAAGACATAGAACGCTCCATAGTTTAACATCGGAGTACGCTGGATGTTCTCGGAAATAATTCGAATGCGACTGCCACATTGTATTTTCATTTCCTCCTGTATGCAAGCTCTCTCTGATTCGTTTCTGATTAGCGTGTATATATCATAAACCTCGACTTTCTTCTGTGTAATTGTTAAATTTTGTTTTCTGAAAAAGTTCACCGTTGTCGTCGTTGTTTCCTGCGTTTCCATAAACGTCCTACCGTCAGATTTCGTTTCAGGATTATTGCAGATCCTGAGCTCAGAGCGCGTGCTGGCGGATGTGTGTATGTAGTGCAGCAGGGGATAAATAGTGTATTACCTTCCAACATACACACACACCACAAATGAAAGCTTGTTTTATTTAAGTGTGTATACACTGTATGGTGGAACCGTAAGCATGAGAACCCTGCCTCACGAATTTTCGCCTTAAGAACTGGAATTTTGCAAAAATTTACCTCAGCATTTGAAGCTAAATTGCGCTAACGGTCAAAACCACTTTGCTTCAGTGAAAAGCCGAGCAGATGAGATTACATAT
The DNA here is from genome assembly GCF_024256425.1 of Clarias gariepinus. Lineage (NCBI taxonomy): Eukaryota > Metazoa > Chordata > Actinopteri > Siluriformes > Clariidae > Clarias > Clarias gariepinus. The sequence goes on from NC_071122.1 coordinate 22,478,174, forward strand.
GGGTTTTTTTGTTTGTTTTTTTTATTTTGTGCAAGATTTAGTGAAGACATTCTTGTCGCCCATGGTGCTTTGTCATCAAGAAGAAAAGGGAGTCGCTTTCAGTTTGTTTTTTTAAAGCAGCCGGTGCCAAGAGGAATCATAGATTAGGGTTTAATGTCTATTTATTTCATATTTTACTTCATTTACATATGTTTTCAAAATGTTTTGATTGTTTTTACATTCAAACATATGATTATGGTGTTGGAAATTGGTAACATTGGTCATTTTATAATATTGGCTGGAACAGATTATCTGTGTTTACATTATTTCCAATGGGGAAAATGTGTTTCACAATACAAATGTTCGCTATAAGAACTCACCTCAGGAACGGATTAAATTTGTATGCCGAGGTACTGCTGTACGAGAAACCAAATAAGGAGTAGAATTCCGTCTTTCTCTTTCCGTTGTACTGGGTGACAACAAACAGAAAACTAATAGCACACCAATACCACACAAACACACACAGACACACTTGCTCCGGGGCTTGTTATTCGTCCACCCCTACACAGGTTACACTTATCCTGCTGGTTACTCCATCATCGATTCCAAGAAAAACAGCACGTCTTGTTTCCATTTTGACCATGATATCAGACCGCGAGGTCAGGACAAAGGGAGGTGGGAAAAAATAAAGTAAAAACCTAGCGGACTGGCGCTAAACGACCTTAGGAGAGAGTGAGAGGAAATGTAAAGATTTAAATATTAAAATTACAGAGAGTACAAATCAATACAAAACCAATAACGATTGATGATTATTGAGGATTAATGTGGACACTGTGAGAGCTAAAGTAAAACCTCTGGGTCAAACCCAGGACACTCTCCTGGACCAAGTGAAATAACAAGGGTAATGTCACATCCTCACGTTCTCTGTAACGCAGGGCGTGGCATTCAACTCCTGAATTTATGACAGTGATAAATGTTCTCTTGAGCTGAAGGGGAAGAAAGGTCACATCCTGTAAGCGATAAGACGAGCAACGCCTCGTGAACACGATAGGCTCGAATCACGGTTTGTGACGTGACGTGTACGGACAGGAGGAAGTGCTCTTCAGTTCGAGGGCTTGGAGACGTGAGCTGAGGCGAATCGAAGGGGCTGTGAAGTAAAAGAAATGAGCTGCGAAAAAGGGACATCAGAAATATTGCGAAATATATATAAAAATTAATAATAATAGTTTGGTTTTACCAACGGAAAAATAAATATGACTGTGGTGAACATTTTTGTCCAAGGAAGGTTTTTTTTTTTATTTTTAAGCGAGTGGAAACTAATGTCTGATATCTTTTTGGCAATTTTCACAGATTTTCTTTCTTATTATATAATATATTGCATCAGATTACAGGATGAACAAACACTTTACCACCTTTTTTTTTAAACTTAGCAAAAGTCAATTAGCATTAGGGGAAAGAACATGGGATAGGAAATGCCGACCTCTCTCACTTAGTCAGCTTATTACTTTCAGTCATTCAGCCCAAAGTCTCTCCCAGGAGACTTCAAGAACGAGGTGGGGGTACACCCTGGGCAGGGTACCAATCCATCATAGTGCACACACACTCATTAACACACTTTGGCCAATCTGGGAAGACCAGTTAGATTACACTGCACGTCTTTGAACTGTGAGAGTAAACCGGAGTACCCTGAGGAAACCCACCAAGCACGGGGAGAACACTCAAACTCAACCCGGAACTGAACCCTCAACCTTGGAAGTTTCAGTCCACAGTGCTCACTATTATGCCGCCCAACTACTTAAAAGTTCTGTTAATTTTAAACCAGTTGAATTATGACACGTAAAATCACAAACCCCAACAGAATGTAGGTAATAAAACAGTCTTTAAAGAGACATGGAGGAAGGCAGAAAAAAATAAATGACGACTCTATTATCTAAAACAGATCATCTTGTAGATTCCATGCCAGCTCCAAACCTCAACAGTTAACCTTCAACCGTTCTACTTTCCACTTGCATTGTCAGAAATGCTCGCATTAAATTAATAACGAGCGCACATTAAAAGCATTTCACTGCAAAGATTTATAGCAAAATGTCCAGCCAAAGCAACGAGCAAAAAAAAAAAAAAAAAAAGAAGAGCATCCTGCGCATCGCTAAGATCGTCTTTAATAATTCAAAACGCTCAATAAAAACAGTTGTGCGAGTATAGAGAAAGACAAAAAATGCAATGGATTAATCTTTTGGGAAAATATTTTGAAGGAAAACAAAAAAAAAATAAAATAAAATTTGTTCCACATGGCGAACGCCAAAGCTGAATGTTTAACGTCCATAACGCGTGGATGCATCAACACAGACCAGATATAAACACTGATCCATTAGAAATACAGACGGAGAGAGATAGAGAGAGAGAAACTTGGAAACTTGTCACGGAATTGATCTTTGAAAGAGTACTCTTAGGGAAAACAGGTCTTCCACTGGCATATTTATGAAGTACTCTTTTAAATTTCGGAAAGGATTGACCGGGTTAACTTCTTGAAGAGAGTGTAAGAGAGCTCAACAACTTCCTGAGCCACAAAGGTTAACAAAAGCTACAACGCCAGGTGTGTATGTCTCGTGTAGCTGTTTACAAACAATCAGGGAACTGATTATCAATTTATTTATTTCACTTATGTAACAGGAAGTGGACAACAAAAACAGACGTGTTTTTTTAATCAACTATGCAATATCACTGGGGTTTTTTTGTTGTTTGATTTGATTTATTGAATCGTTGGGTCAAATTTCGATTTGGAATCGCTTCGCACCTTTTAAACAATTTAAACTTCCTGGAAAACTGATAAATCCCTTAAAATAAACCCCCTTTTGGTGTATCATCAGGTAAGGGGAAAGTGGACAAGGAGAACTGGTGGTGGAATGAGGAAGTCCAGGAGTGTATACAGGGAAAAAGGCTAGCTAAGAAGAAGTGGGACACTGAGAGGATTGAAGAGAGTAGACAGGAATACAGGGAGATGCAGAGTAAGGTGAAGGTAGAGGTGGCAAAGGCCAAACAAAAAGCATATGAGGACTTGTATGCTAGGCTAGACAGTAAGGAGGGAGAGGTGGATCTGTACAGGTTGGCAAGGCAGAGAGATAGAGATGGGAAGGATGTGCAGCAGGTTAGAGTGATTAAAGATAGAGATGGAAATGTACTGACAGATGCCAGGAGGGTGATGGGAAGATGGAAGGAGTACTTTAAGAAGTTGATGAATGAGGAAAACGAAAGAGAACAAAGAGTAGAAGAGGTGACTGTTGTGGAACAGGAAGTAGCAAATATTAGTAGAAGTGAGGTGAGAAGGGCGTTGAAGAGGATGAAGAGTGGAAAGGCTGTTGGTCCTGATGACATACCTGTGGAGGTATGGAAGTGCTTAGGAGAGGTGGCAGTAGAGTTTCTGACAAGTTTGTTTAACAAGATCTTGGAGAGTGAGAGGATTCCAGAGGAATGGAGGAGAAGTGTAATTGGTGCCAATTTTTAAGAACAAGGGAGATGTGCAAAGCTGTGGCAATTATAGAGGTATAAAGCTAATGAGCCAGACAATGAAGCTGTGGGAAAGAGTACTGGAAGCTAGGTTAAGGGCAGAGGTGAGCATTTGTGAGCAGCAATATGGTTTTATGCCTAGAAAGAGTACATCAGATGCAGTGTTTGCTTTGAGGATGCTGGCGGAGAAGTACAGAGAAGGTAACAGGGAGTTGCATTGTGTCTCTTTAGATTTAGAGAAAGCGTATGACAGGGTGCCAAGAGAGGAGCTGTGGTATTGTATGAGGAAGTCTGGAGTGGCAGAGAAGTATGTTAGAGTGATACAGGACATGTATGAGAGCTGTAAGACAGTGGTAAGATGTGCTGTAGGTGTGACAGAAGAGTTCAAGGTGGAGGTGGGTCTGCATCAAGGATCGGCTCTAAGCCCCTTTTCTTTTGCTCTGGTGATGGACAGGATGACAGATGAGGTAAGACAGGAGTCCCCATGGACTATGATGTTTGCAGATGACATTGTGCTCTGTAGAGAGAGCAGGGAACAGGTGGAGGAAAATTTGGAGAGGTGGAGGTATGCTCTGGAAATCAGAGGAATAAAGGTTAGCCGCAGCAAGACGGAATACATGTGTGTGAATGAGAGGGACCAGGGAGGATCGGTGAGGCTACAGGGAGCAGAGGTAAAGAAGGTGCAGTATTTTAAGTACTTAGGGTCAACGGTCCAGAGCAACGGAGAGTGTGGAAAGGAGGTGAAGAGGCGGGTACAGGCAGGTTGGAATGGGTGGAGAAAAGTGTCAGGTGTGTTGTGCGATAAAAGAGTATCAGCGAGAATGAAAGGAAAGGTGTACAGGACAGTGGTGAGACCAGCAATGCTTTACGGCTTAGAGATGGTGGCACTGAAGAAAAGACAGGAGGCAGAGTTGGAGGTAGCAGAGCTGAAGATGTTGAGGATCTCCTTGGGAGTGACAAGGATGGATAGGATCAAGAATGAGTTTATCAGAGGGACAACCCACGTTAGATGTTTTGGAGATAAAGTCAGAGAGGCCAAATTGAGGTGGTTTGGATATGTTTAGAGGAGAGATTGTGAATATATCGGTAGAAGGATGCTGAGGTTGGAACTGCCAGGCAGGAGGTCTAGAGGAAGATCAAAGAGGAGATTTATGGATGCAGTGAGAGAGGACATGAAGTTAGTTGGTGTGAGAGAAGAGGATGCAGAGGATAGGGTTAGATGGAGGCAAATGATTCGCTGTGGCGACCCCTGAAAAGGAACAGCCAAAAGACAAAGAAGAAACACGATCTCGCCTTCATTCCACGCACTTTATGGTAACACAGTTCTATGCACTTGTTTTTTATATGGAAAATAAGCTACTAAGTTTTTGCTGCTTTCTTTTCTGGCGCACAGATATTGTTTTTTACTTCTGTGGTGGAATACTGATGTCTCGAAAATCAGAAAGGTTTTTGTACTCAATCAATAATAAGGTCATAAAATTGAACAACAAAAAGAAAATCCATAAAAACGTTTGTACTAAACACAGGGTGCCTTTTTACACAGCACTGAGTTTTCGTTATCTTTAAAGCATTCTGATAAAGATTAATATACTGTATATAACTATATTCTGACGTGGCTATTTTTCGTTGTACAAATAAAAACAGTGAATTCAATCAACGTCCATTGACAATTTTTGACAAGCTTACATTAGATCTCCTGAGTGATGGTCCTGATAAGAAAATGTTTGAGAAATTTAGAAAATTGGAGCTTTTAACACTTTCCTTGATCTCAGCCCTAATCCGGATGTGTTTATTCAAAGTGTTGATGGCTTTTTATAGAATTCGACATTATTAGAAAACTAGTTATATAATTAGTAAATATCAGTAATTACCTTTCTCACACTGTGCACATCTGTTGTTGTTGTTGTTGAAGATTTCACCCCAACAGAGAAGAACAAATAAGAGCAGCTGCGTCAGATTGTGGGGAGACGTCAAGCTGTGGTGTTTAGCAACAGTTAGAAGTTTGGAGTTGCAAAAATAACATGCTCAATCGTATCATTTCTATGCACGCTCCGTGAGCATCTGGATCAACCACTGGTTCGCTGGAACACTCCCCGAGGCTCAACGTCCTCCTTACGACTCCTAACCCTAAACACTTTGAAGTAACTCCTCTTAATTAGCACTTTCTGACCGTCTCTGTGTTAATTACAGTCAACACTTCCTCCTTTGGGGCATCTGGAAATATTTATATTTAAAAAATAAATAAATAAACTTAAAATTAACATGTCTTTCATAATGCTGTTTGCCTTTAATTGATTTCGTACACGTGAGGCACGTGAACTCTGAGCCGAACCGTACGCCGCACTGAAAGTGTAATCACAAGCCTTGTAGGTTTCCTTCTCGTGTACTGTATATACTGTACAGATTTCTGGAGAGACGTGGCCTCTTTGTCAAACGCTTATTGATCTGACCCCTTCGAGTTGACGGCCTTCTCTGCATGGTGTTTTACGCTGACTTGGCGAAAACGCAGGCTAATGAGAGTGTAATTGAGCAGAGAGAGAGAGAGAGAGAGAGAGAGAGAGAGAGAGAGAGAGAGAAATATGACACAGGCACTTAATGAAATTAATGGCTGATGAGGCACGGTAAAAAATTCCAAAGCACAACATAAATAAGGCAAAATGAGTCATTGGCAACCATGTCGCTCTCTCTCTCTCTCTTTCATACACACACACACACACACGACTGCCCAGAGTTGTATTGATGATGATCTAAAATTTTGCTGTACTAAAGAAATTGCTTGTATACAAATCAAAAGTTTTGACGCTTTCTTATTCAATTATTTATCTTTATTTTTATTGTTTTAAAAATTGTATATTAATATGGAAAACATTAACGTTATGACGGAACAAATATAAAACCACATAGTCAACAAGATTCGATTCTTCAAAATAGCCAAATTTTACTTTGATAGCTTTACACACTCATTCACGAATACGCATTCCTTCAGTCAGCCTCATGAGGGCGTCACCTGGAACGTAGAGTTGCGCAATTAATCGTTATTATCGATTAATTTAAATTTATAGCTTATGCCGATGTTAAAAAATGAAAAGGTTTGTGTCCCTCCAGGACCAAGGTGCTTCATACAACATAAATTAACAACATAAATTAACAAAAACTAACTCGCGAACTAAGAAACCTAATAAGCTGGCTAGCTGAGACAAAACAGATTGATAATTTAAGTTAACAGAAAACTATCTACATTTTTATACAACATACAAAAGTGCACATACAAATGTGCAAACAAGAGCAACAACGCTACATGACATTCCACTACTATTGTGGTAATGAGGTGATGAGTTGAGGCAGTGAGAGGAGAAACAGAAACTGCTTCCTGTAAGTAGCAGCAAAGATAAAAAATGCCATCTGATGCAGCGCTCCATTTACAGTATGTCCACTCAAATCAGAGGTGCTGTAAATCTGAGGCTGGTCCTTCTAATAATAAACTTATCCTCTGCAGCAGAGGTAGCTCTTGGTGACGGTCCTCATGAGAGCCAGTTTCATCATAGTGTTTGATGGTTTTGGCGACTGCAGTTTAGAAACTGAGAAAGTTCTTGAGTATTTTTAGTATTGACCAGCCGTCTTTTGCTAAAGTACTGATGGAGTGTCTTTTCTCTTTACTTAATTGAGTGTTTCTTGCCACACTGCGAATTTGTACAGGAGTTGTATTAGCACTAATAGGGCCATTGACTCTGTACCCACACTTCCTTTGCATGAGACAACTGGTGGCCTAAAGCACATTAAGAAAATAAGGAATGTCATAGATCACTTCTGTGAGAAGTGTAGGCACTTTGGACAATTTCATAGTTTGGATGTTTTCAGTATTAATGTAAAATGTTGACAATAATAAAGAAATTAAGATAACCACTAAAGGAAAAGTGTGTTCAAACCTTTGGCTGGTAATGTAAATGGAACAGTTGGGTCTTAATAATAATAATAATAATAATATTTATTACAACATAGATTAATGAATTATCTAATTTATCATTTTAATAATTTTAACATAAATAATATTCTAATGTGCATTTCTCCAACCTCTCTCTTTAAAACTCTCTCCTTTCCCATAATAAGTCTCGCCTCCACTTGAGGAAGGTCGTACAGGAGAAGTGATGCATGTTGAAAGATGACAGAAGCACACCTCCTTTGACGTGCATGAGTGAGTGAGTGTGTCTTTTTTTTTTTATTTTGAAGCGCAGTGCTGCATTAAAAAAAAAAAAAAAAAAAAAAAAAAAACCACACACACTCACTTACTCATGCACGTCAAAGGCGGTGTGCTTCTGTCAACAGCGCGTGCTCCAGGATTTAGATCAGGGAAGATCCGCATTACGCGTGGAAGCAGCGTAATCTCTCTTCGACAGACTCCAACTCAGGGCAAAGCCAATTCTCCACAGATATGACTTATAAGCAATTAGCATAGCTAATGAGAGGCATCGTTAGAAAGAGCGATATGTAGGTGTCAGGACGTTTAGCGCGAGACAATGACAAGGTCATGAAGTGAAGGAAGGGGGAAAACCGGAAAAATTAGGAGTGAGGCAAGACGGAAGTGGACGGGTGACAAAGGTTTTACAGAGAGCTGAAAATATTTAAAAGACATGATGGTAAAAGAGAGAGTGCTCTGTGCAAAGTTCGCTAAATCTTCCAGGAATGCGGCTTAGCCACTGTAGAGTCGGCTCGCGTAGACACGCCTTTAACGCATTCTTCTTTTATAGGGCGCTATAACTTTTGGTTTAACTGAACAGCTGACATTCTTGGTCTTAATTTATGGATGTCCTTTGAAATAAGTTTCACAAAGTGTTCATTAAATGTGTGTTAGGCACAGAAGGGGCTGTTTGAAGTTCCTCAGCTCAAAAAGACGTCCTTTTACAAACACTGGGGTTTAAATATTTAGCTCTTCACTCATCTCTCCTGTTTTAGCACTCGACCAATCTCCCTGCCTCGGTGTCGCCTCTCGGCCAGTCTCCTGCCTCAGTGTCGCCTCTCGGCCAGTCTCCTGCCTCAGTGTCGCCTCTCGGCCAGTCTCCTGCCTCAGTGTCGCCTCTCGGCCAGTCTCCTGCCTCAGTGTCGCCTCTCGGCCAGTCTCCTGCCTCAGTGTCGCCTCTCGGCCAGTCTCCTGCCTCAGTGTCGCCTCTCGGCCAGTCTCCTGCCTCAGTGTCGCCTCTCGGCCAGTCTCCTGCCTCAGTGTCGCCCCTCGGCCAGTCTCCTGCCTCAGTGTCGCCCCTCGGCCAGTCTCCTGCCGCAGTGTCGCCTCTCGGCCAGTCTCCTGCCGCAGTGTCGCCTCTCGGCCAGTCTCCTGCCGCAGTGTCGCCTCTCGGCCAGTCTCCTGCCGCAGTGTCGCCTCTCGGCCAGTCTCCTGCCGCAGTGTCGCCTCTCGGCCAGTCTCCTGCCGCAGTGTCGCCTCTCGGCCAGTCCACTGCCGCAGTGTCGCCTCTCGGCCAGTCCACTGCCTCAGTGTCGCCTCCCCACCAATCCCCAGACTCCCTGCAATCTTTTCATCAAATTCCTGCCTCTGTTTCAGCTGTCTACCAATCTCCTGCCTCGTTGTCCTTTTTACTTTTATCTCCTGCCTCAATTTCAGCTCTTTACTTCTACTTCCTTAGTTCAACCACCAACTTCTGGCTCTTCTCTTTTCCACTCCACAAGTCTTCTTCTCTTCATCAACCTACCAGTTTATTGTTTTTCAGTCCATGTCTTCTCCTTTAGAGATCTCTTTTATACTCATCTCTCTTTTCTTCTCCACCTGCTCTTCTCTTCTCTTCCACCAGTCTATCATTTCTGCTGTCCTTCTTCCCACCTGCCACACCACAAGGTGAACCGGCCGTGATGACCTTTATTGGGGGAGGGTGGGGGGAGGGGGTTCCGTCGAATCTTTCTTCTTTAAGTTGTACAAATGCAGGAACTGAAAACGCAACTTAGGCCGAGAAAAAAAACTACTGGAAGAAATTTTGATAATAATAACAATAATAATAATAATAATAATCATAATAACAGCCCCTGGTTTATCTCTCGGTCCAGACAGGATGGCATTTATCAGACATCAACCAGCTCCAATCCTTCCGTGACGTCGAGTCAGTCTTCGTATTGTTATTGACAAACCACGGCAAATTGAATTGCCGCGCAGGGTGAACTGTCATAGCAAAGGGCTGAATTGCCACGATACCGGCCTGTCAATCACGGCTCCTTAGCCCCGTGACAGAGGACAGGAAGCTTCCAGATCGTCACAGTTATCTCGCAGAACACAGCACACCTCATGAACAAGACACCGGAGCCAAAAGAAATTCCTCCAACCTAAGAAATTTGGGTTAAAAAAAGTTTGACAGGCTCGGTGGTGATACGGAAGAATGGAGGCTCAGAATCACACTCCTTCCACAAAGGCGCTTTCTCAGAATGGAGGCTAACACCGTCGTGAAACGATTCCCAAGCCTTTTATTACCTGAACCTAGGTTTATCAATTTATTTAGTTGATACTTATTACTAAAACTGAGAAATTATTTTATCCTTATAACCATCTCCTATACAGTTTATCATATATTTAGGGTGGCAGGAACCCTGAAGCTGATCCCAAGAGACTGGGCACAAGGAGGGTACACCCTGGACAAGGTGCCAATCCATAACAGGGCACACAAACACACACACTCATTCACACACTACGGGCAATTTGGGAATGCCAATTAGCCTAATCAGCATGTCTTGGGACTGTGAGAACAAGCCACACCTGGAGGAAATCGACCCCTCAACCCTGGAGGTGCAAGGCCACAGTGCTAACCACAAGTTAAAACTGAGATTAAAAGCTCAAAATAAAAACTTATCGAATTCTGCACCACCATTCACACACTGTATATATTGTACGGAATATACTCACAGTACATGCACGGTATTCATTTTTGTCACCTATTTAAAAATAAATTTTTATTTACGTTTCTAAATATTTGACTGCAAACAGACTGTAAGCACCATAAATTGACTTCTTTGCTTGTTAGTGTAAACGCTGGGCAATACAATGGGATAATCTTGATACTGTGATAAATAATGCCACGATGCACGTATGAGATACCGCAGAGATCACAATCTCTTATTTTAACTGATTAGAAGCTGCTGATTTTTATGTTAACATCTTGTTCCGTACATTTTTCTTAGACTTTACTTTGTTTATTTTATATATTGTTTTATACAACACTACCTTTTTTGTTACCAAAACATTATATATAAAAATATAAATCCTCATGCATTTCATGCAGCTCAAAAAATGGGAGCAGAATATGAATATATGTGTCATACAGATTTATGACATATCGCCCGGCCCTAGTGTAAATACAGCCTTCAACAAGAATGCAATTCTAAAGTTTAACCATACAGTTAGTTTTAAACCTTCTTGCGCAAGAGTGCATCTCCAACTTGAACTTGTAAACACGGGTCACTGAAACTCTCCAGTAAATGCTTCCAGTACGTACAAAATCATTTGCAGTTTGTTCTTTCTCCAAGTAATAAAATAACCTGCGTTACTCTAATGCACCGAGTGCTGCACGCAGGAAGTGAATGTACCATGGGGTGGGAGGTCATTCCTTATAAAGCACTCCTCTGCTCCTTGGGCCAATCAGGAGCAAGCTAGACACATGCCTAGCATGAAGCTTGAGTGTGTGTGTGTGTTTGTACAGTATGTGTTTGTGTGAGTGGGCTGCGTTTGGCATTAGGACGGATCCTGAGTCTGTACATACCAGCCTACTCAAAGTGGAGTGTGAGAGGTAGATAAAGTGTCTTCATGCATTTTATCTGAAAGAAGCTCCACTCGTAGGTGTGAACACTCACGAGTATCGGCACGTGGACCATCCAGGGTGTTTATTCATTTAGTTATTTGTTCTTTTATTTATTTTTAAAACCACATGATCAGGAGGCCTTGACCTTTTCTTCAGGACACATCCCTGACTTCAGGTTAATGTTCAATCCCAAGCTTTACATTCTGACGTTGAATCAGAATTTCATAGACAGAGGAGCTCGACTTCTAGGAATTGTGTGTGTATGTGTGTGTGTGTGTGTGTGTGTGTGTATTATGCCCTGACAATATCCAGAGACATTTACCTTGAAAAAACATATTTTATTACCAGACCTGACAACAGCGGGTTCGAACTCTTTAATACGAATGGCTGCAACCCAGAAGCCCCGCCCCTTTCCCTGTTCCTAGCTGCTGTATCAAGCTGATCCTTGCACATTTCTCATAAATCATATACCACAAGTGCAGAGTTATCATGAGCTAATCCATTAAGCCATACTGCATGAGGCATGAGCAGGCTTATACCAAATATCTGGAGAAAAGAAAAGAAAAGAAAAAACAGTCGAACAGAGACTTATCCAGAACGTTCTCTCAGAGACGCGGAGACTCTGATTGCATCAGCATAAAGGAGCGTGATTGTTTAGTGAACTTTTAGTCAGCAGGATAATCTGCATCCTAAGGGTGATGATAAGAGATTAAAGAGACCGAGATGGCTTTAGTGTCTTCGTCCTATCAACAAGAAGAGAAAATCCAGCTGACAAAGTCACTCACACACACTCACACACACACACACACACACACACACACGTTATCTTCTCTAGAGATATGTAGAAATGCATAAATAAGTGACGAAATCGTCTGAAATAATTAAGTGACGCCAGTCAGAGAAACAAAACAAAAAAATTATATATATATATATATATATATATATATATATATATATATATATATATATATATATATAATTTTTTTTTTTTTTTTTTTAAGTTTTGATTGAGTCTGATTGAAGTCTGATTGAGATCCTTCAATGTGGCTGAATTAAAACAGTTCTGCAAAGAACAACGGGTCAAAATTCCTCCACAGAAATGTGAACGATACATTCAGGCAGGTTTGGACAGCGTTTTTCACTTAATAAAGGAAATCATCATTTAATCACTGCATTTTGTATTTCCTTGGGTTATCCTTGTGTTTTAGTAAAATGTGTTCGATGATCTGAATCATTTAAGTGTAACAAATATGCCAAAAAAAAAAAAGTACAGCACTGTATATACACATACAACCTACATTCTGAAAAGCGTAAAGCAGTAGGACTTCACTTCTTGAGCTGATCTACTTTCTCTCGCTTTCTAGCCTAGTTTACACATCTGCCCGCTGTGAGTTGAAACCGAACACACTGCACTCCGAGCGCGAAACTCAGATCAGTGTAGGGAAAAAAAGTGAGGAAAAAAGATATTAAGAATAAGAATTATTATGGCATATAAAAAACAGCTATATAGTTATACAGAGGATATAGCAGCCAGAAATATCCGTTCCCTGAGCAGCCGGAGGAAAAGCTCCGACACTGGAGACTCCTTCCAAGAAAGGTAAATTAACATCTCCTTAGAAAAAATTGTACCAGTAGTCACTGTACCAGAGATTATACAGGTTTATTATTATTATTATTATTATAGGTTATAGATAATGTTTGTATAAGGCTGTAAACTTGTCAAAATCAATAAATCTACAAATATTGTGTAATGTAAACATTCATGTATATATCACTAGCCTATGTACACATCATTGTCGGTTAAAGAGTTTGTAGAAAGAGTTAAAAGGTTAAAGCTAAAAATATTCCGATCAGCTTTAATGTAATCAGTGATATTATTATTATTATTATTATTATTTGAGGTTGAAGCCCTCGTACATGTCTGTGTGTCTTTCTGTACAGCAGAACTTTTTGTCTAACTTATTAATACAAAGAAATCACATTCTGTAAGGTACAGTGGAGTATCTTACACCTTGCTTACACTAAGTTGTTGTTCTTTTATCGTCAGACAAATACACTCCCTGTTCGGTAATCGAAGAGTGAATCACGGATGAAAAACGGAAAAAGTAGATCAGATAAAGATTTTTTTTTTTTATTTTGCTTTAAAACGACTATAGCATGTTAAAATTCACTTATACCACTTTATCGCTGTTATTTCAGCTGTAAAAATATAAACTAATCCCAGTAAAAAATATTTAGTTTAGCTTTTATAATTAATACCTATTTCACTCATGGCGCAGGGTAAACTTTAGGCGAATACCAAAGTGCTGCCTAAGTTTCAATAAATTATGTCCAGAGAGTTTTTGCGTGATGCTGTGACAAAATCTGGCTGAACAGACATACAGACAGACTATTTTCCAAACCTGGGTTCAGGTCCTAAAATGTATGAAATGTAAAGATATCAATGAATCACAGAAATCACAGCTGTTAGGTTTTACTGAGCTTGCTGGAGAATATGAGATCTGCTGGTAATTTCGTCACACTCGCTCCTTTCTATTTTTATGCAAATCCCAGGAGCGGTCATTAGTTTTTTTATTTCCATCTGAACACTGGTCTGTCTTGTACTATATATTTTTTTCTTTACAGCCATGCATATATTCTCCTGTAATGTTATTATTATTATTATTTTTTAAGTTATATATGGAAATACTGAATCATTTTGTGCATAATTATGCAGACATGATAAACATATATACCTCAAAATTGGTACAGTCAGTAAGCAGCGTCATAACCAACTCTTATGTCATACTGTAAGAGTGTGCAGCCGTTCCTTGATGGATATTGCACCTCTTATAAGCATTAAAAACAAGAATTATAGCTACATCATAGAAGTGTGAATGAACCCTTGAGATCACAGATTTAAGCAAGGAAACAAAAACAAGCACCACATGAACAGTTAAAGGTGTGTGTCTAAAGGAACGCTCAGGCGCCTGATTAAATATGTATGAATAACTATAATAATTATTATTACTATTAATAATAACTAGCTTATTATATATATTTTTCCATGTAAATGCACAGACACTGGAGCAGCTCGAAGGTCAGAGTGAAGTGCAGAAGTAAACCTGAAGGCAAAGTCCAGCAAGGGTGACTTCTACAACCAGTGTCAGTCTCTGAATTAACATGAAATGCCAGCTCGAGAATAAAAACAAGCACGACATATAATATAACGCATGATAACTTTACCGTTTGTAAGTTTATAACCTGCACACGTTCGTTTTTAAATCAACACGTACACGTCAGACTTTCCTATCCGTTTTGGGACAAATCCCGCCTCCTGTGCTAGTATTGGGTGGCAGTATGCCTCCTCGTACGCTACGATTGGCGGATTCGACGGGACCAGAAGAATCAACCAATCCTAGCCCAGGAGGTGTGAGCGTATCTCCCAATCCCTGCAAAAGAGGCGGGATTTCACCAATACGGGTAGTAAATATAAAACTATTTGACCTAAAAGTTACCGAATATTTTTTTAACGGTTTAAGCAAAACTTTCAAACGATATGATTATATTTGTCGTTAAATGTTACCTTGTTTCTGCTGAGAAATAAAGGTCCGGTTGCAGTTCCGCGTAGTGTTCTAGAAACAGCCCGAGATGCCATGGATGCCGCCATATTGAACCGGAAGTGAGATATGTGCGGGTGCAGAGCGCGTGTCCGTGAGTCTCGAGAGAGAAAGAGCGTGTGGCGATGTAAGTGTGTGTGCGCGCACGCGTGTGCAGGTACAGTACTTTGCCGTTGAAAACCTTTGACCTTTGAGTCCAGACTCGAGCGCGTGACTGATTGGGGATAGTAAAGGGTCTGTTTAGACTCACACGTACTCATCAAATACTCAATAAATACTTACATTTACTCACTCATACATACTCATCAAATACCTACATGCACTGATAAATACTCACACATACTCTTCAAACACTCACATACTCATCAAATAATCACACATTTTTACACACACACAAATACATACTTAACTACTCGTGTAGTGTACTCGTGTGCCGAGTGACAGTCTAAAGAAATTTCCCCGCTGTCGGACGAATAAAGTGATATTTTATCTTATTTTATCTTATCTTACTCATGCACACTCACACATACTCCTCAAATATTCACAAAGACTTAAAAATACTCACAATTACTTATCAACTGGTCGCAAATACTCATTAAATACTCACATACTTGCAAATACACATGAACACTCAAGCATACCCACAATAACACCCACATGCTCACACATATAGACACAAAATCACAAATACTCCCACATATTCACACACACTTAGTTTGACCACATGACTGGACTGTGTTTCATTTTTAAGTGTTCATTGTATACGAAAGAACGCAAGATGAATGCATGTCATACACAGTGACACCTTTCTAGTGGAACCAGCTTTAACCTTTTCCTCAATTTGATCTACACTTGCGCTTCCACTGGATCAGATTACACGGGCCAGCCTTCACTCCCCATGTGCATCAGTGAACCTTGGCCACTGCAGACCAGGAACGTCCCACAAGAGCTGCAGGTTTGGAGTTGCTATCACACCCGAGGTTGTGCCGTTGTACCGAATACCAACACAGCTACGATATCATCAGTACTCAGGCTGCGTCCTCGTGCCTACGGCCGCATCACAGCCGTGCTATATCCAGCAGTATAGCACTCTCTATCTCTCGTGTGATATTGCTTAATTAACCTCATCGCGCTTAGCTTCGTTGTGTTTTTGAGGAAGACAGGATTTTTTTAAAAAGAGAGATAATTAAACCAATGTTCATGTTTCTACTGTACGATTCGCTGCACTGTCAATTGTTCAGAGTTTCACTTTGAACCCTGCTGCGCATTATTCCCCTCACACAGCTCTTCTTTAGAGTCTAATAAACACACTCTGATGACTTACATTCAAAACTTTTCACAATGTTATCTTTATTCCTTTTTTATATGATTTGTAATTTTTTTAAATTTATTTTATATTATTTTACTTTGAGTGTCCGAGAAGAAAGACTCAAACTATCAGACATTATTTCAGCTCCCTTTTCTGTATGTGTAATATGTTTCGTATGTTCTGTGTGTGTGTGTGTGTGTGTGTGTAAGTGGGAATCATTCCCCAGAAAGCCAAAGATGAAATGGAGCTTATTTTTTATTTTAAGATTCATACATGTATACTCGTTTACTTTTTTTTTTATTTTATAGTTAAGATATTTAGACAATAATTTTTTTAAGCTAAAAAAAAACCTTTTCTGCAGACCTTTTCTGCATAAATGTTGTACAAATGTCACCTCACTCACACAATTTTTTTTTAAAAACCTGTGTTGAAATCTAAAAATATATACACTTACTTATCTGTTACAAGCTGCCTAGCGGTTACAAGTTGCAGGATGCCTGGAGCCTATTCTGGGGAAGCCAGGGCAATAGGCAGTACACCTTGGACAGGATGCTAATCCATGACAAGGCATGCAGGCACATGCACTCACTATGTGCAATCTGGAAACACCAGTTAAACTACTCCGCTTGTCTTTGAACTGTAGGAGGAAACTGGAGTACATGGAGGAAACCCAAGCACGGGAAAAATACACACGCACACAGACCCAAGGCAGGAATCGAACCCTCAACCCTAGCAGTGCAAGGCAACAGTGCTACCCACTACACCACCGTACCACCCAACACATACAGTAAACACTAAAAAAACAAAAACAGATAATGCCACTTTGTCACATTTGGAACATTGGGAAAAATATCCAGTGTACACCTATCAGCCATACTATTATGGCCACTGACAGGTGAAGTGAGCAACACTGATCACCAGTAAACTGGTTACAGGATCATGGGCACCTAAGCCTCACCCATGCCAGTGGGGACCATTCAATTTGATCCCACAGAAAAACTAATTCAGCACAAACTGCCAAAAAAATGCTGAACACGATAAAAAGCCACCAGAACACCCAATGCATCACAGCCAGTGCACAGGGACAGTAGGCAAAGAGCCCAAGACTGCCGGCTCGCCCTCCAAATTCCACAGATCCCAAACTGATCAAGCATCCATGGGATACACCAGACAACAAAGTCCGATCCATGGATTCCACACTTTGCAACCGACAGCACTCAAAGGATCCCCTGCTAACTTCATGGTGCCAGACTCCACAGCACACCCCTAATCAAGCCCCGAGGGGTCAGAGCTGCCCCTCTGGCACAAGGTGAACCTAAAACCCAGGTGGTTTTAATGGTAATGGTTTTAATATTCTGGCTGATTGGTGTATAGCTAATACGATGGGGAAACTCAGATTTAAACATATATTCCCTCTCTCTCTTTCTCTCTCTCTAGCATGATCCCATTAACTTTCAGTTTTTGCCAAGGCACTTAAATATTTCAGGCTATTATTCAGTCAAGAGCGGTCATAAGGATCATTTAAGACAGTTCTAGCGAGAATAAGAGCCATGCTAATATGACCTCTTATAATAAAAAATTATGCAAATGAACGGATTTGATGGATTTGCTTCATCCTTATTCAGTCTTTTATGTTTGTTCTGCTCCTAGTCGAGATTTTACGCACCGCTTCCAGGAACTTTTTAATAGGCCACGATCCATATTTAAGAGGAACAGATACATATAGGTCTTCTTGTGCCAGCTGCGGTCTTACTTGTGCAAGCAGGATTTCACAGAGAACCCCAGGCTCTCGGTTTTATTCTGTTGACTAAAGCTTCAGCGCACTGCTGCGTGCCATGCAGATATCTGATACTGTAGATTCGATATAAAGAGTTTCAGGTGATAGAGGACGGTTTTGCTATTTATTTGCATAAGGTTAATACTTAAGACTTAAAGAAATTTCAAATTCGTTTTTATTTAATCATAGATTTAGCCTGAATATTGCTCTGAAAGACTGGATTAGATTAAAATTTCATTTGGCATGTTCTTTGGTTGTGGTGTATTTTTTATTTACTGAGCTGCTGTTTATGCAAAGGCAAGTGGTTTCTTAAGTACGATTGTTCTATATGGGGAAGGGAAGCTACCAAAGATAGCAGAGCAGCCTAGTGCGGTTAAAGTGAGCACTCAGACCCATGGAGGACACATTTCAGTGTTTAAATATCGAGAGGTAAGAAAGTATGCTCTTGATAATAGTGGGCCACCAGGTCAAGGATGTTATGTAAAATGTATGCTAGACATTAGTGATGCGCGAGTCGTCTAGAATCCCGCGGGTAACCCGTTGTGGCGGGTAAAGAAATGGTCACTTTATTTGCGAGACGGGTTGGGGCGGGTCATTAAAAACAAAATTAAATAAAAAAATCGATGTATGTTGCATGCAATTCCCTATAGCCTATATTAAATATTTGGGAATATCTATTTTCATATTTTATTAAGTTCTTCGATAAGGTTACGTCACGTGACAAGTCACGAAAGCGCCAAGCAGCTATCGCTGCCAGTCACAACAAAAACAAATAAATAAAAGTGAAGATGGAAGACACGGCGCAGGAGAAACTGAGGTCGGGAATTTACATAATTAAAAGATGATGTTTTAATGTTTTAGCATTCTTTTTTTGCACAGCGAACGTAAAAACGCTAAATGAACATTTCCGTATGACGAAAAAAAATGTCAGTGGTTATTTAGCGTAGGCTGTAAACTGTAGGCCTGCCCTATACAAATCTAAAATAAAAAATGTTTAGCTCAGATTACAAACGCTGCTTTGTAAATGTTGAACATGTGTATCATTACAGTATCTTGTTATTAATATGACCTGATTTATCGTTTATATTCATAATCATATGTTGTTGCCAGTTTACACTGCGATGTTTCCAGGTACTTTCAGGCTGAAATAAAGGCTGTTTTCATTAGGATTACAATGCCTAGTATGTCTATTTAATGGTCGCGGGGCGGGGCGGGTTGTAAAAATAGATACAGTGGTGCGGGGCGAGCTGGGGCGGGCCAAATAATTTCATAAAAGCGGGACCCGCGGGTTGGAAAAATACCCGACCCGCGCTTCACCACTAGACATCATCAATCCAACATTGTTAATACTGGATAATAACCCTGATCCACTTGGCCCAATCGTAGCCCAATGTTGGTCCAGTAGTGGTGAATATTACCCCTGTTTACTAGCATCATCCCATCATTACCCATCATATGTCCTACAGTGTTATGGGAAAATAAGCCCTTTCCAATGTTGGGCCAACAACATTTCGGCAACAGTGTCAGTACTGTTACAGGAGATCAGGCCAGGATTTGGCCAATCGTGGTGTCACCATGATTATGAACTTTTCACACTTTCTCTTCACAGTTTGATTCTCCAAACACTCCATGCCCTCAGGCACATTCTCTCTCTCTCTCTCTCTCTCTCTCTCTCTCTCTGATTGATTTAGAAGTCTCATCCCTTCCTCTTCTCTGTAACCCACAGTCCGCTCTCCTGCAGCTCATTGCCGATGGCTCTGTTCAATTTCCCTGCACCTCCGTTACAGCCGGCTCAAAGAAAGAAGAAGAAGAATGAGGAAAGAATCTCGCGCTCCATCTTCAAGTGCTATTCCGTAGCTTATAATGCTACATCGATTTTTCATTTTCGCCGCACACCGGTCGAGCGACGAGCAAAGCCGCATGAATAAAAATTTCAAAACGCGACCCAGGATTGTCCTTTTCCCCCCCTTTTTTTTTTTTTTCATCGAGAACGAAAGAAGCCAAACTTTCGTTATTGCACGTTTGTTAGACAAACAGTATTTGAGAACACAGACCTGTGAAAAAGTGAAGAAATAAATAAGCTCAGCTGCTGAATCAACAGAGCGGGGAGGTGGAATCCTAATCAGCTACGGCGCAGAGGAAGTCTCCGGGGAGAGACAAATGAAAATAAATACAATTTTTGAAAAGGTACTCCTAAATCCCAGCTAATACACAGCAAACACGTTTTTTTTCCCCCTCTCAGACGCTAGGCCCGGAGGAGGGGTCGGCTGTCTGTGTGAGCAGCTTCACAGATGAATAGTCTGAAAAATAAACGGACAAATAAATAAAACGAATCAGCGGTTAATACCGAGCGCTTCAGCACCATCATGGGACGCTTAATCAAATTCCCATCAGTAGATGTTTTCTCTCCGCTCTGTCGTTCTGTGTATGTGTGCGTGCGTGGGGTAAATCACTTCTATTCACTGCACACCATTGATTCCGAGCCCATAATCCACCCATATTTGTCACTTCTTGCTTGTAAGGGTGAGACGCCTATGGTGTGGGGGGGTGGGGGTGTATTTATATTTACACACACTGAATGAGATTTAAAACTGAACGCTCGGTGTCAGTGCACTTCCCTAACAAACGAGTGTGCAAGTGCATACGTCGAAGTGAGACGAGTAAGATACAAAGCGAGCCAGGGTGTGCTAATGTGTACGGTAAGTATGCGCGGCTAGCATGCAGATGGGCGAGTGTGTTAGCTACAAGGCTAGTACATGAGGGTTGTAAAGTATGGAAATTCTAATGGTATAAAGATTTTGGTGTCTTTTAGTACCATGCAGGTATGCGAATGTGTTAGCATATACCGTAAGGGTTTACGTGGATGCGTAAGCTAGCATGCAAGCAAGTCCCAAACATGCAAAAATACAAGAATGCAAATGTATAAGTAAGTATGTTCTTTCTAAAATAAAGAAAGCTTGTACATGTAGCAAAGTGGTATGCTAATACACTATGCACTTTTTAATGTACTAAGATTCATTAAGATTCAGTTATTTGTCATGTGATGATATTTTGTCACCTATCCCAGTTAGGAAGCTAAAATCAGAGAACACTCGTTCCCTATACCGCACACAGGTCACTTTAAACTGCTCAATTTCGCTCCCCGCGGTTTGGAATCGCACTCAACGTGGTACACTCTGCAGGGTACTTCGGGCCGATCGGAATGCACACACTATGTATGAGTGTCTATAAAAGTGTGCAGGGTAGTATGCTAGTAAAAAAGTGTTTTGTGATCTAATAAACTAAATGGCTCAATAGTTATCCAACGAAAATACATTTGTGTAAGCATGCTTGGGTTAGAGTGGTCAACTATGCTAGCGGGAGCATGTGGCAGTGTAGCATGACCAATGCATGGGTGTAATTATGCTACAAAGCTATTATTATGTAAGTATAGGTATTATGAAGGCTAGTAGGCAACTGTTTTCTGTACGCACGCAGTGAGCAAATGCAACCCGTTTTAATGCTACTATGCAAACACTAAAACTAAGACGTGACCCCTTAGTAGTAATGTTTTGTGACTGAGAACTAGTTCATGCTTGTAGAGAAAGCATCGCAGGACCCAGGCTGTGGTATAAGAGTAAACTCCATCACTCAGTGCGTGGGGAGATCAGCAGCAGTTTTCTGTCTCATTTAAAACACACCTCACCTGATGTTGCTCAGAGGTGTATATAAAGAATTCACGAAGCCCATCTTCATTTTAAAACTCATCTAAGCACACTTTTATACTTTTCAAACAGTTAGCCAGGGGGTCCTCTTGCTCTTTATCTTTCTCTCTGTATATATATATATATATATAGTGTCAAAATAAAGTATACATACCCCTTGAACCTTTTTTGGGATTGTACATGATAGACCGACCCAAAGTGGTGCATAAATTGCAAAGTGGAAAAAAAATGATGAATTTTTCAAAAATATTTGTATTCATCTCCCTTTACTTTAAAACCCCTGACTATAATCCAGTGGAACCAATTGCCTTCAGAAGTCACCTGATTAGCAAATACAATCAACCTGTGTGTAATTTAATCTCAGTGTAAATACATCTGGGTAGCACTGCTGCTTTGCACCTTCAAGAACCAGGTTCAATTCCCACCACGGGGTCGGTCTGTGTGCATGGCGTTTGAGTGTTCTCCCTGTGGCTTGGTGGGTTTCCTCCAGGTACTCCGGTTTCCTCCCACAGTCTAATGACATGCAGATAAGGCTAATTAGTGTTGCGCATACTGTGTGAATGAGCATGTTAGGGTGTATGGATGGATTATGATGGATAGGCACCCCGTCCTGGGTGTAGTCTTCTGGGACAGGCCTCAGGGCCCCCGCAACCTTGTATAAAGAATAAATCGGTATAGACGATGAGTGAGTGAATAAATACAGCCCTCGAAGGTTTGTTAGAGAACATTAGAGAACTCTGGAGGAGCTACAGAGATCCACAGCTCAGGGGGGAGAGAATCTGTACACGGGACATCTATTTGTCATGCGCGCCACAAATCTGGCCTTTATGGACGAGTGGCAAGAAGAAAGCCATTGTTGAAAGAGAGCCATAAGAAGTCTAGTTTGCGAAAAGCGAACAAAACAGTGATAGCATGATTTCATTTGACTAATGCATGATTAAATTCAGAGTTATGCAGTTTGTTTCTGTGTTGTGTCCATGTTACTATGGATACGATAACGAACGTATCTCAACTTGCATCAGATCTGCTGTCATATTTAATAATGTATAATAGCAGTTATAATAATATATAATAGCTGCAAAACAGGCAGGCAATCAAATCTAAAATGATAGAGGAGGGAAAACACAAACACATACACATAGAGACACAAAAAGATGGATCACATGACTTAGATATTCAATACACTCGAGCAAGAGAGACAGGGCGACACTTAGCCCCGTGTTGTTGCACAAAAGTGGTTAATCGCTCTGACTAAATGTCTTCATGACAGACAGGGGCAGAGAGGAGAAGCAGTCTCCTTGAGATTTTAAAAGTGATTCAATGTCAGGATCTGTAATCTTTTTTTTTTTCTTTTTAAAAACTGCACTTTTCCTCTCGTCCTTGTTTGCTTGTTAAGCTTAAGCTAAGTGCATCGTTCACCTCGATTGAGGGCAGGGAACAGAGACAGAGAGGCAAACAAGGTGCACACGATTGGTTTGGATAGACAGACTGCCTACACGCTTGCAGCGCTTAGGTCGATTTTAGATTCCTGAGATTTAGAGCTAAATGTTTTTTAAAAACTAGAAACTGACAAATATCTTTCTAACCTGCGAATTATGAAAGTGTTGCCCACATGGATAAAAAACAACAACTCCCAGCTCATTTCAGTCTCTGTAAAGGTCCTATAATTTACGAATAATGTTAATGTGTTAATGCTCCAGCTGGAACACTCATCATATATTACATTTCAGTTCCCCAACCTCCATGTGTTTCACTCTTCTTGCAAATAGTCAGTTTCAGTGTCTATGTAAATGAACTACTCCTGAGCCACGCCCACGCCAATCAATGGGGATCAAACTTCATGTGGATTATTTTTTTCTAAACACCACATCCTTAACATCTTTATTGTTTTTTTAAGTGGCTTTCTGACATCCATGAAGATTCCCCTTGAGGTGGCATGATCTTGAGATCTTAGGAAATCGTAGAGAGATCATCAGGACGTTCGTCAAACTTCAGCACTGTGTGGCACAATGCAGGAGAAATCGAGCATGCTGAAATTTCAAAATGTAGTTGGAAACACAACCAGTTGAAAACCTTGTAGCAGTTATCCAGTAGCACATTATAGCGGTTTGGATGTGATTTGCGGACTTCGTAAGTCGTCTTGTGCCTTTTTGTTATGGATCCTAGAGCCCAAAAATGTACCGAGTTCCTTGCATAGTGTTGTCTTGTTTACTGGAGTTTTACTTTATTGGAAAATAATGTTAGTGCATAGACCGTGATGGTTCAACATGAATTTGGCACAAGTTGAAGTTGTGTGTTAGGTGGTAACGTCATAATGATAAGTAGATCATTTCATAGCTACTAGCCAATTTCTAGGTGATTTGAGGCATTACATTATTGACCAAGAACCATCAAGAACATCAATTCTGTATTTTTTTCTAATGCTACAGCAATTTGTCAGAAATTGCAATATGTAACCAAGAATAACACATTTAATGTTGTGAAGCATCTGCGACAAAACGTAGTTCTGAAGTTCAATGATTGTTCAACAAATGATTCCTAACAGAGAACATCACCACGGCAACAATAAGTCTTTGGTAAATAACAAGACGATTTTTAATCCATTTCTTCCTCACAAGCCCTAGAGACTGAGCTGTTACGATAAAAATGATCATTTATAACAACAGGAGCATCACCATAAACCTGTGACGTGCGGCTCAACACCTTCCGAACGATCCGATTGGAGAATTCGACAGTCCTCGTTTAATGAACACTCTCTGGTCTGACTGTTTTCAAAAATATTCTAATAAACCTGACACCTCTCGCCCTGTAAATCTCTTTAAACCTGTTTTCCTTTCTGATGAGCATTCAACCTTGCAGCTCTCGCCTACTCAACAGCTCCTGCCATGAACTAATTATTAGGAATGTGCACTTATTGTTTTGTAATTATGGATTGCCTTCTGGTGGGCTGCTTTTAGGTTTTGATGCATAATCTTGAATAATATTTTTGGGGGGGAAAATCAGAATCTATAAACCGGGTAACCGTAGGAAATGTATATATTCAGCCATATTGTGTGAATTCCTGTAGGCGGGCCTTGATAAGCCTTGTCTCTGACCTTTCTAAGCTCCACTCCAACAGAACACTCGTCTCAGTTTCTGATAATATGTCCTACAGTCTATTCTGAAATGATCATGGCCATACTTCCCCTTAATTTCTTCAAATCTGAAGAGTCCTCCTGTTGTAGGAGGTTAAAAATAAAAGCTGCTGGGATTCATCTCCCTTGTTAACCAATCACTGAACCTTTATAACACAGGCTAATTTGACCATGCACAACATTTGCCGCACATTGCCAGGTGTTTGTGTTTTTGCATTATTGCCTTGCTGTAGTACGCTCTAGCCAACTTAACTACCAAAAAGGTGGAATAAACCTTAATTTCCCAGTTGCCTTTTGTTCAGATGTAATAACACAACAAAGCCTTTTGGGGGGGAAAAAACTGTCTATCAAATAGTCGGTTCAATAACAACTGTTTAAAAGGAGCCATTCAAGTAATTGGTTTTCAGTGATGCTACAAATGGCTTCCTTGAACGTTTTTGCCAGTCAAATTGCTTCTGCACAGGATCCACTTCAGATAAGACAACATAGACACTTGAAGAATTTACCATGAAGTTTAGGGTGGGGTGAGGTCAAAACTATACATTTTGTAGAGGATAAAACAAAACATGTATTCGATTGTACATTTATCTTGGTCAGGGTTGTGATGGGTCCAGGGATGATCCCAGAACTAAGGTGGGAATACTCCGTTCAAGGAATGGTAGTAGGCTAATCTAGGAATCTTACACACACCCTCATGTGCATTTATGCATAAGGACAAAGTGGCCCATTTTTGGACCAGAGAACCCAAAGGAAACCCACAGGATCAAACTGGGGACACTGAAGCTCTGATAGTGACAACAACCAACATCCATCATAAAACCTGCTATTTGGGTTTGCATTATATAGTAAGTGTGGCCTGAATGCAATCTATTTATTTTTCTGTTTTTTTCCTTCCAATTTTAGCAACATGCTGAGCGAGCGAAAAGGTAAGCAACACATGTGTGAATATAACTCAGCTCAGAGTGTCCTATTAACCTTGTTTTCTTGTATGGAAGCACCTCTTCCTCTATCTTAAGTCCCCATCGCTTACGGGCTCTCAGGAGGCCTGCAACTAATTAACCTTGTGGAGGAAGCAGTGGAGGATTAGGGATGAGAATGTTAAGCAACCTATCACACACCAATTGGATTACCATAAGCAGCCTTCAAGTGGCTTAACCAATATTTGTCTGAACCTGCAAGAGAGAACTTCATCCTTCATGAATTCTAAGCAACACTCTGACTTTTGGACTGAGGGGAAAAGGTGCACGTCTGGCATACCAAACACCAGGTCTTTCAGGAATAAAGACACAGATGTCTTTGTAGCCATGGTTCTACACCACATTGCTGAGAAAGCATGGATTGCCCACAACTTTTTAACGAAAATATAGACAACAAGTATGAGATATGGTATGGCTTGGGACATCTGGGGCTGTCAAGTTATCATGGGTGCCTATGAAATTCGGATTCATTTTTGGCAAGCGCCTTTATTTGAGTCAAGGTTGCTGTGGATCCCGAGCCCCATTCTGAGAATGCATGCTGGATGGATTGTCAAGCCGTCTTAGGGTGCTGTACAGAAACATTCATACCTAGGGTCGTGTTAGAGTCACCACCCAATGGAGGTGAGAGGAAAGTGGAGAATGTGGAGAAAAACCAAGCAGACACATAAAAACCCTCAGAACATGGGTTGGAGGTAGCTATCCATTGCTAGCGCCCTATAACGTTCAGTAACTTATTTAATAATTGCAGTTATTTAATGCAACAGTTAAAAAAAAAAAATCTTCAAACCCTCATGCAAATCTGGTCCTTTTGACCTCCAATCAGGTTCAAAAACTAACACCATTGTATAGGTCTGGTTGTCTCAACTTGACTTCTTGATTCCATCCACCAGTTTCTTTTATCAGTAATTTAACATCAAGACATCTTGAATTTGTATGTAAGTGCAGCTCTGAGATAGAAGCTAAGAATTTCACTTTGTATACAAATTCCTAACCGAATCCCCAATCACTGTGTAATCTACAGTATCTGCTGGGCTATACACTTACAGTAATCAGCATTCAGCTAGTTTGTGTGGTCAGAGTCATTCTCATGCTAGCTAACATTTGAGGGATTGGAAATAAAGCTGTTGCTACTGTAGATAGGCTTATCTAATGTTTTCCCAATTTTTACTGATGAAAGAGGCAACAAATCATTGTAGGATCTGGAACCGCAGACTTCTTTTCCTTTCTTTTTTGTAATCTCTATAAGACGTTTTTAATTTTCTGCTAACTGCATTTTCTACTAATTGCACTTTTAATTGAGTAAAGACATTGGGTTCTTTTGTCACCTCTGTCTTGACAACATTGGGTTGTCGTCAACTAGCATTTGCATCCTGAATGGTACAGTATAATGATGGTGCAAAACTGTAAATTGAGTCTAGACCCCTTCAGCATGTTTACCATTGGTACTGTAGGTCTTATCTGGCTTTTTCAGAGAGTGAAAGCATTTTGCTTCAGGATAACCTAATATACAGTGTACGCCCTCTCTGAACTCGGAACCAAATAACAACATGAGAAACTATTCATAAAAAAAGGGAAGGTTCTGAGAATAAACATCAGGTCGCCACCCCGACCCTCATTAACTTGGCAGTGGCTGGGCTTTGATGTGTATGAAGCTAAATGGAGGATCGTCTTTAAAGGGTGAACTGGTGACATCTCGTGAAGTGTCGAAGACGGGTGACAGCATGGAGACCTTCTGGGGCTCATGCATAATGCTCTTTGCGTTCAGAGAGTGTTTCCACCAGGCTGGAGATATGAGACGGGACATCAGGAGGATAAGGGGAGCAGAAATAAAGGGACGAGAACAGAATCCAAGATCTGAAAGGACCAAAGAATTGATGAATAAGTAGCTACATATAAGTATGTACATATAAGAATAATGTGATGGTCGTAAGCTTGTTTAGACGAGTATGGCAATGTTTTCTATGTGACCTGTTGGCTTTGGTATTTCTCATTAAATAAAACTAGTGTGCAAGTGTGCAAAGTATGCAAGTACACAGATGTGCATGTACATAAATATGTGACTGTCCAATTTCGTCAGTATGTAAAATAAAATTGTGCATTGTGTGTAAGTGTTAGTAAACCAGTATGCCTCTTACTGTACTGATGTGCACCGATATGCGAGTGTGAAAATATCCTAGCATGCACATGTGCTAGCATTCAAGTATACTAACGGCTACTTTAAAAGAATGCAATTTTGTGGAATGCTAACATGCAAGTGTGCAGGTATGCAAGATGTATGGCAAGTGTGTGTAGTAGGTAAGTGTGACAATGCTAATATGACCAGATGGATGATGTAGTTGGGTGGTTGGTTTTATGGTTAAATGGATGAATGAATGAATGAATGAATGGATGGGAGGGTGGAAGAATGAATCAATGGCTAGAAGGATGGAGGAACAGATGGATGGAAGGATGGCTAGGTGGATAAATATATGGACAGATGGATGAATGGATGATGGATGGATGGATGGATGGATGGATGGATGGATGGATGGATGGATGGATGGATGGTAGATTAATAGGCTGGGTAAATATATGGATGAATGGTTGGATATATAGATGAACTGATGGATAAATGGATGGATGGGTGGGTAGAAGAATGAATGGATGGCTGGAAGGATGGAGAGACAGACAGATGAAAGAATAGGTGGGGGGATGGATAGATTGACAGATGGATTAATGGTCAGTTGAATAGACAGATGCATGGATGGATGGATGGAAGGCTGAATAGACAGATGGATGGATGAATGGATGGATGCAGGGAGTGATGGAGCAATGGATTGATGGCCGGAAGGATGGGTGGATCGATGGATGGCTGTGTGGGTGGGTGGATGGCTCAACGGACAGATGGATGAATGGTTTAAATGGATAAACAGGTGGTTGGATAGACTCAGTGAATAGGTTGATGGATGGATGAGTGACAGGGTGGATGGATAAATAGATGGATGTGTGGGTGGAAGATTGAAAAGATAGCTGAAAAGATGGAGGGACAGATGGATAGAAGGACAGGTAGGTGGATGGATAGAGAAATGGATGGATGGATGGATGGACTGATGAAAGGGCAGGGGAAATATATGGATGGATGAATGGATGGATGGATGAATAGATAAATAGGCTTTATAAATATACTGTATGGATGGATGGAAGAATTGATTTATGGCCGGAAGGATGGGTGGATCGATGGATGGATGTGTGGGTGGATGGATGACTATATGGACAGATGAATTAATGGTTGGATGGACTCAGTGAATAGATTGATGGATAAGTGACTAGATGGATAGACAGATGGATGGATGGACGGATGGATGGATGAATAGATGGATGGATGAATAATAGATAAATAAGGTTACAGGTAACACAATTCATACAAAGACAGACAGAAATAAGATATAGAGTATATACCTAATTAAACTGTATACATTTAGTATGCCCTGTAGTATGTCTACAACATTTCTACATTTATATTATTGGCATCAGTAGTTAAATGCACGTTCCCCTGCACTCAAATAAATGCACTATTACATAAAACTAAACAAATACCTGGAAGGAAGAAAACAAGCACAAAGCTGCTGGGATATAATGAGTACACCATGTAATCACTGATTCATATAAACGGATACGACGACACCGATGTCGAAACGACCTCTGCATTCTTCTAGGAGAACAGAATGTTTTCCACATCTCAATAACTTCTTGCATCATCATCTGAGATTGGCACTTCCACTTAACCTCTGATTCTCCCTCTGGTGGAGTTCGGAAGGCTGCTCCAGTTCACCTCCGCTTCCCCCCCGATCGCGTCTCCAAATGACGCTGCTGTTGAAATCGTTTGTACTGTATGTTCTCTCACATACAGAGTCCTGCTTTAATACTGCATGCAGGTGTAAGCCTCTCATGTCTTCCTGTCTTATTAAATGTGTTTTTACAAATTCGAAAGTGAAATCTTTGCCTCTGTTTGAGAGAGTGTGCTTGAAGAACCCTGTAGGCTTTCAGTTTAATAGACTGCTGCTGAAATCCATGCGCTGGCCTTAAAAAAAAAAGAAAAGAATCAAGGCAGTACATTTTATTCTCCAGACAATGAATGCTTTTTTAAATAAACCACAGCTTTTCTGCATACATCTCTCAGTGAGTGTTCGCTGGCTAATAGCTCAAGGAAAATCCTTTGTACAAGACTCAGATTTGGTTAGTGATGCATTCACTCCAGCACTACTCTAGTGTGGTTTTCCCCCCCTTTTCTCACTGTTTGCTGTTTTCTTCCCTTTGACTAGAGGATGACAAGTGATTGGCTCCATCTCTGGATGCAGCTGGCAGCTTGTTAGAGCTTTTCTGGAGCGTGGCTAGCCCTCGCCCGGTGCCGGGATCCCATTCATTTTTCAGCACTCATGAATATGTTCTGTCATATGCGACGGCCAAGACGCTGCCACGGTGACCCAAGACAGGATCAGGATGGATCTAGTGCATGAGAATTTTTGTAGGATTTCTCACAAAATAAAGTCTGACGGATTTATTAAGCTTCGCATCAGTGAAGCAGGGGATGTACCGGGTCACATGACCTTCTTGATTCGGTTAGGTTAATTGCTCGATAAAGGTTCTTCCCAACAAATTTGAATATATACAGTGTCATGTAATAAATTAAAAAGCTTTTTTTTTTCATATTTGTCGTGATAAGGTTGCATTTGCATTTTCGCGTTCCTTTTTGTTTTTAATGACTACATGCCTGAGGAACATCAGAGAAGAATGGAAAGATAATAAGAGGACGATGCGCCTAGGACTCCGCCACAACCTGAGACTTTCAATGAGTCCATTGTTTACCTAATGGAGCTGCCTCCAGTCTTTTGTCGAAGAAATAAATAATAATAATAATAATAAAAAAAAGCCCACACACACAATGTGTCACTGTGTGTGTGTGAGTGTGTGTGTGAGTCAACGCTGACTACCACACTCAGAGGGAAGAGCATATGTCTGCCGTGGCCTGGCAACCTCGCAGCCAGAGATAGATGTCACCACCTGAGAGAGCCGAGTACACAGAGATGGAGAGCTGCCCTGAGAAAACAAGAACAGAGTAAAAGAGAGAGAGAGAGAGAGAGAGAAAGCCCCGGTAATGAAAACACCAGCTGTCATGGGGTGTTGTGTAGCTCACTGAAGTGGTGTGAATGGTTCCGTGCTGATAATTCGCTGTGATGAGTCTGCAGCACAACACACAACATACACACACACACACACACACACTAAGCCCGACTTCAGTCAGGAAGAACAGAGCGTGCTCAGCTCACCCCAAACCCTCACTGTTAATGTCAACATGACACCTCAAAGAGAACACTTCCTGTGCTCCGTCCCTATCACACCTTCCCAGATCGCTGCGATTGTGCTCAAGGTTATCTCGCATAGTTTAGAAAAAAAAATCCCAAAGCATTGCTGCTGTCGTGCAGATAAACAGGGAGGGAAAAAACAAGACTCCTGTCACAGCACAACATGAAACGTGTCTCGGTTTCAAATTTTTATTTATTTATTTTTTGTTTACCAGGGTGAGTCAAAAATTATCCGCACTCTGGCTGTCGAATTTGTTCGAACGAACTTTTAGACATACTGTACATCATCCGCTCAACGTGATCTTCACTACACTTTGTCCATCTGTCTACAAGCTTTCGTATTCCCCGCAAGCCACGAATGCGCCGCTGTCTTCAGTTCTTCATCAGAAGTCAATCTTCGTGCTCGTAGGGCTGCGATCAGACGACCAAACAGGTGAAAGTCTGATGGAGTGAGATCAGGACTATAGGGAGGGACGCTTTAACTCCTGAGAAGAAAGTGTTTGCAGAGTGTCGACAGTGTGTGCAGAAGTGTGATGCAAGATCTCGAGGCCCTAAGTTTAATCCGAAGTTTGGTCTTCAGCTCTTCGATAAGCGTCTCACTGTAACGAGCACTGTTGAATGTTGAACCTTTTTTTCCCTGATAATGTTCCAATACTTCTGGCCCTTGAGAATTCCAGAAAACTGCAGGCATTGATGAATTTCTCAGCTGATGGTTGACTTTTGAACTTTTTCTGGGTTGGTGGTTGAGGATGTTTACGTTCCGTACTATCAGGCTCGTGGTCATGAATCCGTGTCCCGTCACCAGTAATGACTCTCTTTAAGAAACCTTCACCATTCTGAGAGTATCAGTCTAAGATTTTGCCAAACGCTTCTGTTTAAGCCCTTCCTTGAGTTGTTTCGGCATTGGGTACACCCACACTCGAATTCACTGCACGCTGTTCTTCTTTTGTACAAATCACAAGTGGGGCATCCGCAGTCACAAATGATCTGATGTAATGCGTGTACACCTGCACAGCAGTGACCGGGGAGACAGTAGTATTTAAATAACCAGAGTGCGGATAATTTTTTTACTCACCATTGTATACACATCTTAAAACTCCTAATTTCTTGCTTTTGTTGTTCATCATTGGATTCTTCTCAGGGCCAGGCTGTTAGATAAAGACAAAAAGGTTTGTCGATATAGCAATTTATTTTTGGCATCAGATTATTTCCTCTCAACAAAAACATTAAGTTTTTTTGGCTGGAATTTTAGAGCGGTGTGCAGAAGTGAATGCCAAGGACGGGGCTAGTTTTCTTCTTGCGCCGGCTGTTGAATCATGAAACTTATCAGTAACAGTCCAGTCGTGTCAGGTGATTACATAGAGTGACACGCCCTGGATTTGGTCTCCATTTGAGTGGCGCCTTAACTGACACATCTGGAACACGTCATTTCCACTGTCATCTCTGTCCTGCCGTTTAATATCACGACCAGCCACTGCTGCTTATCTTCATTCTTATTATTTATTATATATAGCTTCAGTTGTGAACTCACTCTCAGCTGGAAAGCAAGTTTGCCTTAAAGTGGAGAAGAATGGGTGAAGATTAAAGGTCCTCACTCACTCTTCACTCTTTGTCTAGTGAATACTTTATCCTGTTCACGGTTACGGGGGGCCTGAAGTCTAGAAAAGTCGAGGTGGTGTACACGCTGGACGGGGTGCCAATCCATCGCAGGACACACACACACTCACATGGTCCTATATTGTACTATTTCTTTAACAAGTTAACACAGGTCTACCCCAAAGTGTGTGTGTTATTGCTCTAGCTGAAATACTCTTAGATAATACATTTTGTTCATAAATTATCAATACTCCCAATGTTTCACTCCTCTTCCAAGCATGCCATTTCAGTGTTTTTTTAAAAATCACAAGAGAACAGCAAAGCTGAGCAACAAGCCGAGGGAGGGGCTTTTCTTATATGATGTCACATTAGGGGGGAAAACCTAATTAGCTTGTTCTTCGGGGGGAAAATTGGATTGAGTGGGCACCTTAACAATATATAATATAAGGATGTGTAAAGATATATTTATTGATGGAAACTTTAAAGCACCTTTGGATAAGGGCATCTGCCAAATGCCTTAATTGTAAATGTAAATGGCACGCTCCGTTCTTGGTCTATGTTTGATTTGTTGATGGGAACCATATCAGAATAATTTTTTTACTTCGCAGACCAATGCCTAACAAAACAAAGAGGAAAGAAAATCCATTATTGGATAACTCATTATCTTTAACAAGGTGGAAGAACTGTGTCAGTATCTGCACTGATGGGGCCGCCGCCATGACGGCCACTGCCAAGGGTTTCCTCGCCACAAAAAACCCAAACGTGAAAAAAAAAAACCCTCACCACTTCTGCAGTACTAGACACTCACAAAAGAAGTGTCAGATTTACTAAACAGAGCGGTGAACATTGATAATTACCATTATTAATTGCTTCTTTCACAGCAGAAGGTTTTGTACCGACTATACGAGTTAAAACAAAAACTAAGAACGTTCCTCATGGAAAGAACTCCGCACACATGGAACTGATTGCAGACGAACAACCATATGCGAAACTTGCAAGTTTGGCTGACGTTTTTAGGTGTCTGAGTGAACTGAATGCTAAAGTGCAGGGTAAAGAAGAAAAATCTCCCCACCTCAACTAAGCTCACACTCTGGCGCTCCTTTGTGGAACAGGTCAGGCTTGAGAGCTTTCCCCTGTGCAGTGAACATTCACACAGCAGCACACTCTCTGACCTCTCCTCTCAGCATCTGAAAATCCTCAAGGAGAGATTTAGTCACTATTTTTCCATTGAAGTCGCTTGCACAGTTTGACTGGACCCATAACCCTTCGGAGTTCATGTG
Organism: Clarias gariepinus; assembly: GCF_024256425.1. Taxonomy (NCBI): domain Eukaryota; kingdom Metazoa; phylum Chordata; class Actinopteri; order Siluriformes; family Clariidae; genus Clarias; species Clarias gariepinus. The sequence goes on from NC_071122.1 coordinate 22,512,162, forward strand.
TATTGGAAAGTTCTTAAGACTTGACATGGCTGGCACAGGACCTACTGGTGGAGATCAGGGAACATCGGACCTTAAAAATGAAAAATTGCGAAGACATGGCGTTTTGGACAGGATTTGGATCTCATTGGAGAAAGGAGTAGCTAATAGCTTCAAGTGGCTACCCTTCTCTATTATATATTTGCATGGCTGCTCAGCTTTTGGAAACTGATTGAGAGCCGTGGACCAGGAACTCGGAGTCTGACTTTCATCCATCCCTCTTGTGTGCATCGTCCCAGTCTCAGTTGTCAATGTTACCTACCACTGATGGTAGGTAACATTTACTCTCTTAATTATTTTAAATAGTTTAAGATGAATGTGACCGTATTTTCACATTGCTGATACTGATGTCGCTTCATAAAAGCAAAACAATTTCCACATTATAACCTCTTAAAGACTTCTCATACACAAGCCGGCGTGCGATCTGCATATTAATGACATTTGCTAATTCGTGTCTGTCACTTTTTCTACATGTTTAATTGCTGTTCTCCTTGCGTTCTCCTTCTCCACTGTACTCGTTATTGAATCATTACTCTATTAATAATAAGGATGATGTGATGACAAGCTCCTGAATCAGAATAATGGTGTAACAGCATCCAAAACGCCTGGAGACGAAATGGAGACGCAGCAGCATGTCGACTGAGTCACTTCTATCCAAAAAAAACAAAAACAAACAAAAAATACATAGCTGTTGTTACTAGACGTTCAAGTAAGGAATAAAACACTTTGTGGCATGATGTTTTTGGAAAATAACAGCGACGAGATTTATATTTATTTGTTGGTTGGATGTCATTATGGAGGAGAATCCTACAAATTCGCTATTCAAGGAATCCAGAGACAAGGAGATCCAGGGGCTTAGAAGCTATCGCTCCATTTCCTCTTCGCTTTCTCTGGCCAGCTTCAGTTTACTTAAGGCTACTTTTCCTGCGAACAGGAAGAGGTGACAGGGTTCAATTCTCTTGAGTTTTTTCGAACGACTATTCTGGATAGAACGGGGCTCATTTTGGAGCCGGTTTGAAGGATGGACAAGGCTCATGTCCCAATTTCATGCCACTCAGGGAGCCACCACTGGGGCATGGCTAGTCAGCTAACCTCCAGCCGACCTTCGTTCTCTTTGTCTCTCCTTTTCTCGGAGTTTTGCTTCACTTACTCTTTCTCCAACAGTTAGCACAGAGCCACCGCTGGGAATCCTAAGTGCAGGTTGGAATGGGCTTGACCAGCATGCTTAAATTAGCTGACAAAACTGCCTGTGCACACTGAGATAAAAGAACATGTAAAGATGATTTAAAAAAAAAAAAAAAACAGAAATAGAGCAGAAATATATATAAGAAAATTTTTTTTTTTTTTTTAAGGATGAAGTCAAATGTTGTTTACTATTGTGTGACAGTCTAAAGGGCCAGGATGACTTTTACATGGCATGTAGAATAAAATGACCTGAATGTGTTATTTTCTTTAGGTGGAACGTCTCGAACCAAAGCAACCAGATGAAGAGGATCTGGGCAGCGTGGTCTTCCATTTGGTTTTTTAAGACCACCTATAAGAAATTCTACCATGGTATAGTACCTTGGTATTTTTTGACAGTACCATGGTACTTATTTACTGATATGGTATAATATACTATACTTTGGTACAACAATGCATGTACTATAGTAGAGTATAGGAATAAAGTATAGTAATAGGACAGTGCCACTATAGTAAATGTATTGTTGTTCCAAAGTAGGTACAGTGGTGGAACCACTTACCATAATACACCGATACAACAATACACTCACACACACACACACACACATACTGTACATAATGTATATACAATGTATACGCACTTCAGGAAAAGAGTTTTTGTAAATCCCAAAAACTGTTATATTTCCTGTATATATATGTATCGCTATACATCCAGTATTAATATGATAATATTATGATACTAATATGTGTGTTTGTGTGTGTGTGTGTGTGTGTGTGTGTGTGTGTGTGTGTGTGAGTGTATTATTGTATTAGTGTATTATAATACGTGGTTATACCATTGTACATACTTTTGAACAACAATGAATTTACTATAGTGGCACTGTGCTATTACTATACAATGTTACCACACCACACTACAGCATATTATATTATATCAGCAAATAAGTACCGCGGTACCAAAACTAATTACCAAGGTACTATAACATGGTATACAGTATACAGTACATAAGCATATGTAATGTGTTGCAGTCGCACAAACGTCCAGCACCATATTAGATACTTGCTGATCTTTGGAACCACTGTGGTACCCCAAAAGTACCCTGGTATTCACCACAGTATTGTTGTACACACACCATAGTATTACCACGATACCCATTGGAGTACCATAGTACCTACCGTTCTTCAGACATTACAATGGCAAGCAACATTAGACTTTACATTTACATATAGACATTTATCCAGAGCGACTTACATTTTTTATCTCATTATACATCTGAGCAATTGAGGGTTAAAGGCCTTGCTCAAGGGCACAACAGTGGCAACTTGGTGGTTGTGGGGTTTAACCCTAGGATCTTCCGAACCGTAGTCCAATGCCTTAACCACTAAGTGGTTAGTACACTAATGGTATGTACAACAATACTTTGGTGACTATGGTTTATTATGGTATGCACAATAGTTTACCATAGTAGACTACAGCACATAACATAGTACAGTCTGCAGTGCCAAAGTGCTGCAGACATGCCATGTGGTTTTGTTGGTATTCAGGTTTAACTGTTACGCACCATAACGTCCAATAGCTTAATTACTGTAGGTAGCGAGAATTTTGGATCTTGGCCGCAGTTCCATAGCGACGTTATCAGCTGATCTGTAGAAAGGGTTCATGCTGTTTGTTTTACTCCTGGCTTAAGGTTTTAAGGTTATAAGAGATATTTTTTTATGTTTAAAAATCAATGCCTTGTTTAGCTTTAACAGACAGAGCCTGTGATTGCCTTCAGCGCTGATGTATACGTCTCCACGGAATTTTCTCTCGCTTTTTCTATTAGAGAATTTTTTTGCAGACATATTGGTATTGAGCTGAAATGCCTCAGTACAGTCTAAAATACTTCTCTTGGTTGTTTTTTTTTGACCTGCTGTCTTTTGGTAGCTTGTGGTGCGCTGAAATAGGAGTCTTTGGTAACTTGTCTAAATGTCTTATAGATACTGTAACTCCTGGCAGTGTGAGAAATTGCTTTTATTAAAGTCTCAGCGCTGATACGGCGCTTGCTAGTGTAGGACAGAATAATCCAAAATCCACGGGACAGGTATAAATCCAGAACCTGAGGGAACGACATGGAATCAAATCTAATGGACAAAAAAAAAAAAAACTTCAAAGGTTTATTATTAATCAACATAAATAAAAGAGAGGTTTCGTCTGTACATTGATCAAAACTCTGATCTTTCAATGGAATCTTTACTTTCCATACATTGAAGGAAACCATTCTCAGAAAACTGTCTGTCTGTCTGTCTGTCTGTCTTTAAGTCCAGACAGACCTTGGCAGTATTTGCTTGAAGTTAAACCTGCACCATAAATTAAATGAAATTGTTGATAAGCAGTGACGTTCTGAGCTGAATGCACCAGATTTTACACCATTCAGCACTTTTTGGTAAGAATGTAATGCTTTTTTGCTTAAGGTGGGCGTGGCCATACTTTATACTTCATCTTTATCTGATATACTTTTTTTCTCACAAACACTTTTTGATTCACGCTCTGATTACCGGACAGGGAATGTATTTGTCTGACGACGAAAGAAGTACAACTTAGCGGAAACAAGGCGTAAGATACTCAACCTTGCAGAATGTTTTTAATAATTATAGCACTGATTACATTAAAGATCATCAGATTATTTTTAGCTTTAACCTTTTAACTGTTTCCACAAACTCTTTTAATGCTCGTTTTATATTAAAGGTCCATGCTAGCTTAAAGAACACATTGCGTTATCATGCTAGTAACTTGTATTCGCTGCCAGCACCGGTATGACTCTGCGCTTTTCGAAGATGTGAACAAAATGCTTACATCAGGAAAAAAAATATAAACATCACCTCTTAGACCGTGCTAGCAGCTGAAGTGACTAACATATAACTAATTTGTGTTGGATGATTAGCTGAACAGCTGAAGCAGGGGCGTCGGAACGGGATTCGCCTGGGGTTCGGAAACACTTAAAGAAAACCCAATTTAGGAATCACTTGCGTCGTCGTACCCTTACTCCGTTTAAGCATGTAATTTGATATTATGGGAATTTATAATGAGACACTTCTAATTTATGAGCACGTCGTGTCATTTCTGGCTCGTAAATGCCTGCCGGGCGTCATCATCAGGAGCGCGGCTGTGTGGCTGGGAGGGAGAGCGGCTCGTGAGAGAGAGATGACTGTGTCAGCTTTAATTGGCCTCAGGTCTAGCTAAGTATGCGACGATACAATTAAGCCGTTCTCATTTTTCAGAATGATTGCCTTTTCCGCAGACAGGGCTGTAATAGATAGAGCAATATCTGCAGCAGCACATGGTCTCCCGTTTCAGATGGACAGTCTCGAGATGTGGCTAACGACGATGTGATGTCGGACAGGCGTAAAGCTTATGTACAGTATGTATGGTCGGCGTATGTGTTACAAGATAAGGGTAAGTAGCTCTGCTCTGTGAGAGTGTGGACAGACAGCGACTGCTGGTTTTACAGAGGATCATAGCCACTCTGTGCTTATGCTATGACACGCACGTTGTGATAAATAAATGTGGAAAAATACTTTTAAAACAGCAAAGGATTCAACCGGATACGATTCATTTGGACTCTTTAGGGTGGGTGGCCTTGGGGTTAGCACTGTGTCCTCGCACCTTCAGGATCCAGGTTCGATTCCCGCCTCGGGTTCTGTGGCCATGTTCTCCACGTGCTTGGTGGGTTTCCTCTGGGTACTCCGGTTCCCTTCCACAAAGACATGCTGATTGGCGTTCCCAAATTGCCTGTAGTGTGTAAATAAGCATGTAAGTGTGTATATGTTTGCATTACTTACATACAAGGCTTAAAATGGTTTAGCTCCCACATACCTAACCAGTCTTCTGATACGCTACAATACACCACGTTCATCTGAACTTTCAAAATCTACAAAAGGGGGTAGGGCTTTTTTATATTTAGCTTCAAGGCTTTGGAATAGCCTTTCAGACAGTGTTCGGGGCTCAGACACAGTTTCCCAGTTTAAAAGTAGACTCAAGACGCATCTCTTGAATCTGGCATACACGTAACTCATCCCATAACTTCATACTCCAGTACATTTATCCTGAATGGCAACTACGCTAATTCTTTCCATCTGTTCTTTATTTTTCTACCCATCCCGAGGCATCTGGAGATTGTGCCAGCTTCAGTAGACAAAGGCCAACCCTGCGAGGATCCTGAGGCATCCAGAGGAGGACCAGCTCCAGCTGGATTCTGCCTTATTATGATGGTTGGAGCTACACATGCTGCTCCTGTGCTTCCAGTGATCCAGACCCCATCTGCCCTCTGCACCTACTGACCCCCTGTGCTGAACTGGACTTCATGTTAATTTAAATAACTTCTGTTATATTGAACTTTCACCTAACACATAACACATAACACACTCACTCACTCATCATCTATACCGCTTTATCCTGTATTCAGGGTTGCAGGGGCCAGGAGCCTGGAGGCTTAGGGCACAAGGCGGGGTACACCCACAACAGGGTGCCAATCCATCGCAGGGCACACACACATGCACACATTTACACACTACGGGTAATTTGGAAACACCAATCACCCTAACCTACATGTCTTTGGACTGTGGGAGGAAACCGGAGTACCCGGAGGAAACACACCAAGCACAGGGAGAACTCCATGCACACAGAGCTGGGAATCGAACCCGGACCCTGGAGGTGCAAGGCGACAGTGATAACCATTACACCACCATGCCACACCATGAGTCTGGTTCCTCTCAAGGTTTCTTCCTATTGCCATCTCAGGCAGTTTTTCCTTGCCACTGTCGCGTCACCCTTGGCTTGCTCATCAGAGACATTTCATTTATCATTCATTCATTCATCTCATTATTATCTAGACACATTTTTCTCACACATACACGCAAAAATGTTCTAGTTTCTTTCATTTTTGTGACCATTAATGAAAGCTATATAAATAAAATTGAATTGAATTGAATAAAAATGTTTGTGTGCCCTGTGATGGATTGGCACCCCGTCCAGGGTGTACCCCGCCTTGTGCCCTAAATCTCCTGGGATAGGCTTCATGACCCTGTACACAGGATAAAGCGATATAGACAATGAGTGAGTGAGGTCGATTGGTTATTATTGACAAAAACAGCTTAGCAACCAGTACAACCAGTACAAAAACAAAGAAAGTCAACCAATGAATCAGAGGTGAAACTTCTCTGCAAAAGCCTCTATGCTTCCCCAGAGAAGGTCCCCATCATTTTCCAGTTTCACCTCCATGCCGAATCCCCAGTCAGATCAAGCAGGACCAGAGACAGCTCCCTGTCAGTACGAGTCGGGATAGGCGTAGCTGAGGATCCTCAGTGGCTGTAATTTCATAAGCAGCGAAGAGAACCCTGTCTCTATTCAGCTAATGTGATTACTGCTATTTCCCCGCACGGACCAGCGCGCACGCTAATCTAAAAAGAACACCTGTGTCTCACCAAAATGCAAATAAACGGAGCGCCGTGCACACTAACAGGAGCGGAGGTGTCTCGGCTGACCTCTGGGGAGAATGTGCTATAAAAATCAGCACAGAATAGAGAGCATGAATTGACCTAGAGCTTGCGTTCAGAGACAGTTTTTTTTTTTTTTATCCAGACAGGAAATTGTCTACCAACCGAAAAAAAGAGAAGTGACAAAGCGGCCCATCCGTCTATAAGGAAGCCAAGAGGAGCCTGCTTCCCCAAGCAGCCGTTAGATCAGATATCGACAAGACAGAACCGGACTACCTGATCCCGCCTGAACAGAATCATCCACCGCTCCTTCACTCGATGACTCTTATATCATGAATCAGGCAACCAGATAAAAAAAGAAAGTATATTTCTCTTTTTTTTCTCTCTTTATAGAGGAGGCTTCGAGTCACACCTTTGAGCAGTGACTCTCCGAGCTGTCCGAGCTGAAGAGTTACACCCTGCCTGGCGGAAGCGTGATTCGTCATGGCGAAGAGAGCAACTTGAGGCAGCACAATGCTATAAACCTGCTTTATTGCACGGCAGAGAGGCGCTTCGACTGAAAGCGTGTTTTTTCTTTTTTTTTATGAACAGCCTAGGTGCCTTTAGCCATGTGCACAGAGAAACAGAGAAACTGCTCCTGCCTTCGAAAGTGCCACGGTTTTAAAAGACCAAATGTTTTACTGCCGCAGCAATGATGAAGGGACGGGTTTACAGTACCATCGCATCCTGTTTGGGTTCCAGCAGCTTCACCGGACAGATGAAGTTTCATTTGCATTTTAACATCATGGACATGCAGAGATTTCTCAGGGTTTTTTATGAATCATAAACTACATGTGAGCTACGTAAACTTTTCCGTTTATCCGATAGATCAACCGAGACACAATCTGCTACATGAGGCTTATGTAAAGTCGAGTCAGTAGCTTCAGTTCAGCTTGATGCCGTTCAGAATTCAGTTATTATGAAATGTATTACTGTCAAATGTCTAGTATTTGGTTCATAAATGTATTGCGCGTCGAGGGAATAAAAAGCGTGTTATAGAATACAACGAGAATAAATGCGACCGTGAAGGCTCACACAGTAAGTGGCACATTTATTAGTCATTTAATACATTGTAAAGTGTGTGTAATTGTGTAATTGGTTGTTGTACTCATATCTGTGTATTGATAAATGCTAATCTCTAGCAAATTGGCGAGCATTTCCCTGGACACGGCTGATTTAAATTAAGCCACTCTGACAAAACTTTATGACAAAATCATGAGTAAACAGTAAGAACGCGTCCTAATTAGGCCTAATGCACTAAATCCTGCACTAATGCTGCTTGTGTTAGGGGGAAATTGGGACTGACTTCCCAGGACCCCAGTGGTAGGCGCGTCCTCACAAATAAAATGAAAAGTGAGAGATGTGGAAGAGGATAATGGTAGAGGTGTCAATGAGCGCTAACACACAGAGACTCTTTTGTTCTAATCCCTATTTGTCTTTTTTATGGTTTTATTTTGGATTAAATAAGTTAACAGTTTTACATTAAAGCTGAAATCTGTGTTAAATGAGTGTGTGTAAATTCAGAAAATTGCCATTTCCACAGGTTTGGATCATTAAAGGAGTTCCTGGGAGGCCAGGGTTTTGGACGTGAATCAGACAGGCAGTCGAGCGTACAAAAACTTTCTACCTTGATGGTTTCCAAGCTCTAGTGAAACACAGGGATGAGTGCATTAGTGTAGCAGGGGATTATATAGAGAAATAGAGTCAGTTTTGAACTCTCATAACTTTGTTCTTTTATTCTGCACAATCAAAAGTCCCAGTTTGACTTCAACATCACTCATACTAAAATTAAAGTTGAGCACTTAATATCAGTCACTCATCGTCTATACTATTTTAACTTAGTCCCTGGGGACTTAGGGCACGAGGCGGGGTACACCTTGTACGAGGTGCCAATCCATCACAGGGCACACATTCACTCACTCACTCACTCACTCACTCACTACAGGCAATTTGGGAACACCAATTAGCCTAATCTGCATGTCTTTGGACTGTGGGAGGAAACCGGAGTACCCGGAGGAAACCCACCAAGCACGGGGAGAAAATGCAAACTCCATGCGGGAATCGAACCCGGACCCTGGAAGTGAGAGACTACCTCCCTTAATGTCGCCTCCTTAGATATCAAAGTAATATAATTTAATTTAACCAAACCAGAAATTGGACTTATTACATTTCTTAAACATATTAATCATAGCCAAGTTCATACATAAAGTTTGGACTTACAGAATGTAAAAAAGTCATACAGTGTCCCAAAACGAATTTATCTGCTCTCTGTGTGCAATTGTGCAAAATTCATGGAAAAATATTTTGAGTGGAATAGATTCCTATTATCGTCAGCTTCATTAACCTCATAGCTTCAGCTGATCTAATACATTTGCATGCAGGAAAAAAAAAATCCTGTGCGTCTGATTTTCAATCCGAGCGGCTCCTTGAACGTGAATAAATATTTGAATATCTACTGAGTTACCAAGACGTGGATCGCTCCGGAAGTTTGCAGCAGCAGGGCAATAAAAATGTGCACGCCTCTGATAAAAGCGAAGCTTTAGGACACCATGAAAAAAACATTTGAGACAGGTGGAGGATGTGCCGGCAAACTTCAAAGCTGTGACACTAAGACAAGAGGACAGCGGTGCATGAAACTTTAATGGAGCACTTTAAAACTTAGATTAAAATAAAGGAGAAAAAAAATCCCGCTTCAAAACAACGGAGGAACCTCTCAGCCGGATAGCTGATCATATCGAACGCTCTTTCTGCTAAAATATATATTCTTACATTACAAATCCGATTTGGCCACGAAATGTGCTTTTTTTTTCAGTCGCTGGTGCTTTGATAGTCTGTCATGAATTATAAACAGCGGCAAATGGGAAAAAAAAGAAGAAGAAGAAGAAGAAGAGGCAAGAGGTTTCAAAACAATTCTCCTATTGTGTTATTAATGCCTCGGTGTGAGCCTGGAGCAGTGGATCTATTTGTTAGAGAAACTGGGGAAGGAAGACCTCTCCTCGTACATGGAGGAAAGTGGAAATCTTCGGGGAGAAATCTGCAACAGGATGGTGATGAATGAGATAGATTTGTACCAAAAACCAGTGGAGCAATTAGAGCAGAGACATTGATTAGAAGAGCACGAGTCTCAGCGGCTCGGGTCAGTCAGGCCGCGAAGAGGATTTTCTTCAACCTCTTTTACATTCACATTTCTTCCTTCAGTAATCGCCTTTATCCAGGCTGAGAATTGACATATTAAAGGAGCTGATGGTATGAAAATGGCATCACACTCAGCGGGGCGAGCTCTGGTGCAGAACAACGAGTCCAACGCGGAAGAGCCAAAAGGTGCAGTTCCAAAACTGACCACTAGGTCAACCAAGCTTCCAGTTCCAAAAGTGAGTCAATCGCTATATACCCCTTTCTCACAAAAGCAGTTCCGGCGCTATTACAGGGCCGGAATTCCAATTTCAGACCAATTCAAACCAAACCCTCAGATAGAAAAAAACCATTCAGTGGTGGCACCAACACTATGCTGGGCTGGAACAAACAACCTCTTACATCAGGGGCTGGGGAGCGGGGTTAAGTCAAGTCAAATCAAATCAAGTAGGCTTTTATCATCATTGCAACCATATACAGTTCAGTACACAGTGAAACGAAACAACGTTCCTCCAGGGAAGGGTTCTACATACATACAACATGAATTAACAACACATAACTACTGTAGCGAACTAAGACACCTAATTAGCTGACTAGCTGAGAAAAAAAAACGATTAATTAACAAAACGATCTGAGTACTTTATTTAAGATAAAAAGACAAATAAGAGCAACAAACTTTTTTTATCACATTAACGATTATCACAGCCAACTAAATGTTTGTGACCACCATCTTTCGGAGCTGACGACATTATACAGCATACAGTGACGTAATGATGTGACTCTCTGGCCTATGGGGAAACTAAGCCAGTTCTTAGGGGGTTTACTATTGGACCTGATTAACTTTGGTGGTAAAAAGAGCCCCATGTTTAACAACAGAAATAAATATGTTTACAGCCAGTTACAAAAAAAAGAAAAAGAAAAAAAAGGTTATGGTCTCCATGGCTAGATTTCACATTCATGACAACTCTCTGTGGGTCAATATTTATGTAACATATTAGTTCAATTTACAATAAACTATAAATTTATGCATAATTATGGGCGTGGCTGATTTGAGTGACAACTGCATTGCAGATGTCAAACTGCTAGCGGTCTGCTACAGTATGCATGACTTTAGCTAACCAGCTAGCTGGAGGTTAACTTACATAAGAAATGTAGTTGGTAAATGTAGTTCTCATAAAAATGCATTAGCAAATAAATTAATGTTTGTCACAATAGTGTTTTAGCTCCTCCCAAGGTGGGTACGAGCAGAGCTCCCGCAGTTGAGATTCAAAACGGCTCTTCAGGTGAACGTGGGGGTGACGTCACTGAGCGTTCTTTATAAGTAGTCTATTGTTTCACCAGGCCACTAAGAACTTGTAGGAGCAAAAAGCTGGTAAAAAATCCATCAGGTGACGGAGTGGTGTAATGTAGTGCAACATAAAGAGGAGTTACTCTTACCAACCTGAAGTTCAATCTTTAAAATAACAAAATCTTAGATTATACCAATTAACTTTGTGCGTAAAAAAATATACTGATTTATATTCAAATGTAAATGTGTAATAAAAAACTAAAACATTGCAATATATTAATAAACCAAAATGTTTAACATTCAAGTCTTAAAAAATGTGTAATGTCGTTTTTAAAAACGCTAGAAACTAAAAACATCTATATAAATAAATAAAAGGTTTTGTGCATACACTCCTGAACATCCACAGTTCCTTCAAAGTGCACTTGGTCCTCAATCCACAGGTCGTCTTCTGCTTGTTAAAACTTTTTGCACAGGAGGTGAACAGAATGCTCCAAAGAGTTGTTTCCTACCGCAATGAGGCTTTGGTACACTTTTAATTTGATACGGGGTTTCCCATGCTTTTTCCATGGGGAGGCAGTTTTATTTAAACAGAGTAAAATGAACAAGATTATTGCTTGTTGTGTGTGTCCACTTAAAAAAGATTGTCAGGGATTACGTAAAAAAAAATATGTTAAGGAAAAAATGCACATCGTCTTGTGTTCTTAACAAACGCAGATTAAGTTCTAACTTAGATATATTTATGTAAACGTACAAACTTGATTATTTATTGTTAATTACACAGATTTAATTATGCTACATTTACAACATCTCAGATTTATTTTTTCAGTGTAAAAAGTTCTGCCTGTCTGTCTGTATGTCTGTATGTCTTTCCAGACAGATTTCGTCACAGCATCACACAAATCCGTCTGAACAGAATTTAATGAAACTTGTGCAGTACTTTAATATCTGCCTAAAGTTTAACCTGCTGTGACAAAAGTAATGCTATGAACAGTTACGTGTCAGATTTAATAATCTACTTTAAGATAAGCTACTAATGCGCTACTGTGTCAATGTAAACAAACACCAGCACCAATAGATATTAATTAGAAAAGCCAAACTGAATACTTTTATATTTTACCACGCTGAAGTTGTTTTAAGACAAAACTTCATCTTTATCTGATCTACTTTTTCCATTTTCTCATCTGTGATTCACTCTCCGATTACCGAACAGGGAGTGTATTTGTCTGACGATCAATGCATCAATAATCTTGACACATAATTGTTTATAGAACTGTTGCATAAGTCAATAATTTGGAACGTTGTTCAAAGAGCAAGAGAAAAAAAGATTTAATGTGAAATTTACAGTAACGGTCTCGACTTTGAAGTGATGCACATCTGATACTAAAACAGCCTCGAATTGATTACACATGAAAGAAGAAACTGGACATCGCAGTATCCTCAGCCATGAAGACTTTTCTGAATCACTGAAACTGGATACTTCTTTCATAATGTTCAATAAACATCTACTATCTAACATCTAGTGTAAGATATTACTATAGAAAAAAATAGGACGGGTCATTAGAGCCCACAAGGCGACTGCTGCCTTTAGGGTTATTTCTAGTCCTGAAGGTTTATTCCCCCGTTTCATACAGGATGTACAGTAGGTTACAGATAATAAGGGAGCTGAAAGAAGAATTGTTATGGCTACAATATTGTTTTGCAGTTCGCAGTCGAGTCGGATTATAAATGGTTAATTCAGCTTTTAATATTGAGGGTCACGCTTCTGTTTAAGCAGCACAATACATGACTGTAAAGACCAGAATTAAAATTTCATTGCCGTTATTGTTCGTATTTGTTCTGAATTATGCATGCCGCTGATGTATTATTCATACCGCTACAAACTGATTCATAAGTAAAAATCTCTAAATCTTATAATAAATACCCAATTAAAACAAGTCGGTTTGAAAAGCCTAGCACGCAGCGAGTCGACAAATCCTGTTTGACTGAGGCGAGCTCGCGCCGCAGACGGCCAATTTGAATTCCTGACTTAAAAAAAAAAAACACAAAGAAAAAACAAGAGCTCTGGTGTTTAGGAGTGAGCCCGAAAGCTTGAGATCGGATCAGACACGTTTTAATGAGCGCAAGCAGATTAGCAATCGAAAAGGCTAAACATGTTTGGGATGTTTACTCTCTCTCTCTCTCCGCCTGAAAGTCTTGAATGCAATGAGGGAGTGTTGCGGCAGGTTCGTGGAAATGTGTGTAAGAGTTTGCATTTGGGAACGTCCTCAATAAACTGAGTGAAGTGTGCACACTGATCAGCCACATCGTTAAAACAATAGAATATTAACACATTAACATTGATTACTCATTTTGTAAAGCGCTACCTCTGCGTATGAATTTAATCCGTCCTGGAGGCGAGTTCTTAAGGTGAAGATTCGTATTGCGAAGCGAGTTTTTCCATAAGGAATAATGTAAATGCAGATAATTCGTTCCAGCCACCCAAAAATATTACCAGTATTACCAATTTCCAACACTATAATCATATTTTTGCATATAATAACAATCAAAACATTTTGAAAAAACGTTTAAACGAAGCAAAATATAAAATAAATAGACATTAAACCTCACTCAACTGTAATTTATGATTCCTCTTGGCACCGGCTGCTTTAAAACTAAACGAAAACACCTCCCTTTTCTTCTTGCTGTTGTCCTTGCTAACATTCTTTGGACCCATGTTGCAATGTCAGAAAACAATATGTAATGTATGTAATATGTACAGTAGACTTTCCCCTGACGCAAAGATGTGTTGAACGGCTCCTGGACAAATAAATAAATAATAATAATAATAAAAACTTTCTAATATAATGTGGCCATCATGCAGCATGCTGTCTCAAAGCGGCGCTTTAAATCTAATCAATACCCTCATCTTTAAAGGAAATGAAAATCCCATATGTCTGTTTGATGTTATTTATCTTCGCTTTGGATTTGGGGAGATGTGCTGCGCGTGCGTTGGTGCATCTGCTTGGCTCGCTACAGCCACAGCGTTTTCAATGTTTGTTCCTTTGAAGGTGTCACTCAGTGTTTGGGGGGAAATGAAAGCCTCACTTCTCCTTTTCCAGTCTGTGCATTTACCTAATTGTGCTCTACATGTGAAAGGATCACTCGCAGAGCGGGCTCACGTGGCGCTCTCTGTTCCTGATGAGATTCATGTAGAGCAAAAGGACTAATAGCTCTCTCTCTCTCTCTCTCTCTCTGTCTCTCTCTCTCTCTCTCTCTCATCTTGTCCTTATCTATCTTTTCCCTTTTCCTTTCCCTCTCAGACTCTCTTTCATCCTCTGGTTAGGTATGTCTGCAACATCTTTCCATCCCTTGTTTGGAAAGATGATTAAATGGATTGCAACTGCAAAAGTGTGTTTGTGTGTGTGTGTATAAGCAAGCAAAGAAATAATGAATGACAGGCTTTTATCCCACCTTTGTGCATGTGTATGTGTGTGCACGTGTGTGTGTGTGTGTGTGTGCATGTGTATGTGTGCGTCTGTTGGTCGCCTCAGACAGTTAGACAGTCCGAACCTAAAAAAAAAAAAAATAGCACATTTCTTCATTCCTGCAAGCTGCTACATAAAAGATCGTCAGCTTTAATTGTGCCTTTAATTACAGTGTGATTCTGATTGACTGATTATTGACTGATTATTCGATGTTCATTTATTTTCCAGCAACTCGGACATCAGTTCGAGGATTATATTAATACACTGATTCTATAACATGATCATTTCTATTGTAGCGAGTTTCAAATGCAGATTATAAAATGTATAATTATTGACATGGTGCAATTTTTTTTAAATGGTGCAGACCTTAATTTAATATTTAAGCAAATATTCTTTAGTGCTTTGGATAAATCCAATGTGTACGCTATGCGTAGCTCTGTAACATGAAACGCTGCGATAACGCAAGTGATAACAGGAACTAAGTTGTTTGTAGGACGATCCACATCAATGAATTGTAACTGTATATGGATATAAAGTATTGTGTTATTCTTTAATAAGTAAAATGCTGTTTGTCTTGATAAAACGATGCGGTATCAGAGTGTAGTCAAAGGTTCAGGGAATCCTTATGCACATGATGTTTGCGATGTCGCCTTACAACACCCCCAGGGTCTGGGTTCGATTTCTGCCATGGGGTCTGTGTGCATGGAGTTTGCATGTTCTTGGTGGGTTTCCTCCTGGAACTCTGGTTTCCTCCCACAGTCCAAAGACATGCAGATTAGGCTAATTGGTGTTCCCAAATTGCCCATAGTGTGTGAATGCACGTGAATGTAAAAAAGGGAATAAATACGATGGTCACCATTGGCCCTCACCATCCCTAGCTGGACTACAGAAGGTTCCTAGTTGGATGGATGGATAAATAAATGGATTTTCACATGATGCTTTGTGTCAGGGAGATGTCCGATCAAATCGCTAATCAGGTCAGAGTCAAAAAACCAAATATGTGCTAAAATAAATAAATAAATAAATACACACTTAAGGATTCCCAAGATTTAGCAAACAAGCTTTATGTGTTTGCAATGATGTCCATGGCCTTTTTACAGCAAGTACAACTTAAGAAGTAATTCAGAATTCGCACCCTCCGGAGGTTTAGGAAGATAAGGACTTTGCCTTATCACACACTTTCTTATCTTTAATTACCTTCATATGAAATCATGACCCAAATATTTTAATCCTTACTTACAGTTTATTATCGAATTATTTGTATTGTATTATTGTGTTATTAGATTTTATCCATCCATGCATCGATCAATCATTCTGTAGGGCGGATCTTGGGGATCCTGACGCTACTGCAAGGACTTTAGGGCACGAGGCAGTCAACACCAGGAATGGGGTGCCAATACATCAGAGAACACAATCACTTACACTTACACAGACAGTCAGAAACTACAGGAGGTTTCGGAATCTCGGAACCTACACACAGACTAGACTATCTTTTCAAGATTCACAACCCCAACCCAGAAGGTGCAAGACGACAGTGCTAACCACTATTTATTTATCTTTGACTGATTTAACTTATCCCGGCTTTTCACTAGTGCGTAGGTAAAAAGTTCTCTCAGTACGCCAGAGCGATGATGGGACTACCTGAATTTATGTCTGAAACCCTGGCCTCCCAGGAACTCCTTTGCCCAAACATGTGAAAATGGCTTGGAGCGAGATCAGGACTGTTGGCAACAAATCCCAGCTCATTTCCTGTAACATGCAAGTGGTGTTGGTGAACGATCGTGTGTGCAGTTCCCACATACAGATGCGTCTCTTCCACACGTTGCTGAATGGTCACGGGAACGACTGCAGTGAGCTCCGAGCCACATCGGCCAGGATCATCAATCATGGACGTACGCTCTTCTTTAAAACATTTGCACCATTCAACCGCTTCACGACAACTAAGAGTCTCGTCATGATACCGTGCTCGAAGTCTCCTGTAAATGTCAATCGGTTTTACGCCCCTCGTATTATTGGTAATTTATTTCCTAACCTTTAAAAACAAGCCGCTCCGGAGAGTTCACTTGTAATTCTCTTGTTGTTTGCTATCGTATAAAAAGGACCGAAGCATTTAGTGTGTTATTATTAAGTGTTGCGCAACCTCATCATGTTTCCGTCCATACATAAAGTACTGTATAAAGCAGAACATCGCTGTAAAAAAAATGTCACCGTAAACACCGTATCGAATGGACCCACTTTTGTGAAATCAAGGTGGTTTATAAATGTGCCGAGAGAATTTATGATTGAGTTTCAAGACGGAATAACTCGTGACAGAAGAATTGTCCATGCCCGAAGCATCCACTCCAGGCTTAATTCTGTAAAAAAGTAAATCATTTTTCTTTTTACTCCAACTTTGAAAGCGGCGTGTAAAGAGTCAGTTTGAGGAATGAAAGCTCTCTGCCGACGCGGTGCTCTTTTGACAGGCAGATGCAGCGATGCTCATCTCACGCCTGAGATGCACATTTACACTTCAAAGCCTCCCGTGTGTTTGTTTAAGATCTCCAGCCTGCATGTATTCATGGAGGGAGGTACAAAGAATATATAAATAAATTAATAAAATGTAACAAATGTAAAAAAAAACTTTTCGATTTACATTTCTAACATGTAACTCCTATTTATTTCAGTTGGGTAAATCTTCATTTACACTATTTAACAGATGTATTTTAATACTTATGTTGAAACATTATAAAAATTATTTTATTTTCTCTCCAGATCTTTGTTGTCCTTCTGTTCCGTAAAACTGTTGTACGATACCGAATCATAATTGATCATATTATGATGTTAATATTTTTAATCCATTATGCATTTATGCCATATCAGGATGCTCATCCTATCATGTCTAAAGCCATACCTTACAGATGCCCCCGAACGTCTTCAGACACGGACCATCACTGTGATATTTCACTAGTGCTAAGTCACTTATCACAACAAGCTACTAGTGGAGATATTACTCCACACCATTATGTAAAAAGATCTCACATAAAACTGTAATATTGCCAAAATGATAAACAAGATCCTGCAGTGCATGCCTCTCACTCCAACACCTTCCCTTGCAATTCGGTCTGCTGGTCCAATTATACACAGCTATAATAGAATCAGCCATCACGGCCTCGGTTTCCGTCTGGCTCGGTTCTGCACCATCGAACTTTATGCGGAAATTACATTGCATTGTGCATTGTGCTGAGAAAATCTTCAATCCTCGGCTGCCGTCATCCTCCTTTTACTGGCGTGCGCTCATAACCAAGTAGACCCAAACTCTTTGACACAGAGCTTTAAGGACTAAGTCTAAGATCCTTGCAGATGTTTAGATCTGTAAATTCTGGCACTCAGCGCCTTAAAACTAGGCAGTGGTAAAACTGCAAGGACATAAACAGAATCAGGGTCCAACATACTTTGACTAATAAAAAGCCATAAATGGGAATTCATTCAGAATCACAGGGGTTTGGACAATGAAACTGAAATACTGGCCAATTTATTGTTGGAGGTTTCATGGCTAAATTTGACCAGGCTGGTGGCCAAACCTTATTGATTGCACATTTCATCAGTAAGAGCAGAGTGTGAAGCTTTAATTAGCAGAGTAATAGCACAGTTTTGCTTAAAATATTATGTGTGTCATATAAGAGTTTAAAAGAGGACAAATTGTTGGTGCGCGTCTCGTTGGCGCATCTGTGTCCAAAACAGCAAGTCTTTGTGATGTATCAAGAGCAACGGTATCCAGGGTAATACCACCAAGCATACCACCAAGAAGGACGGACCACGTCCAACAGGAGTAACTGTGGACGGTCTAAAAGAGATGTCGGGGTGCTAACCCTGATTGAATCCAAAAAACACACCGCTGCCCAACTCCCTGCAGAAGTAAAAGTGCACCTCAACTCTTCTGTTCCCACCAAAACTGTTCATCACAGGATCAATGTACATGGCCGAGCTGCTATAGCCAAACCTTTGGTCACTCGTGCAAACGTCGGTCTCAACGGTGCTAGCAGTGAAAACCTTGGGCTGTGGACCATGTGATACATGTATTGTTCTCTGATAAGTCCACCCTTACTGTCTTTCCCACATCCGGGTGTGGAGAAGCCCCAAAGAAGCGTACCACCCAGACTGCTGCATGTCCATGAGGGTGGATCAGTGATGGTTTGGGCTGCAATATCATGACGTTCCCTAGACCCAGTACTTGTCCAAGATGGGAGCGTCACTGCCAAGGATTACCGGAACATTCTGGAAGACCATGTGCACCCAATGGTTCAAACATTGTATCCTGAAGGCGGTGCCGTGTATCAGGATGATAACGCACCAATACACACAGCAAGACTGGTGACAGAGTGGTTTGATGAACATACAAGTGAAGTTGAACATCTCCCATCACCTGCACAGTCACCAGATCTAAATATTATTGAGCCACTTAGGAGTGTTTTAGAGGAGCAAGTCAGGAAACGTATTCACGTTGTTGTTTTTTTACCATACTAATGAATTACTGTTTTGTGGTCTAAAACCAAGCATATCGGCTTCATTGTCCAACTCCTGTATTTAAACTGTGCATAACTGTGGACTTTGTTTTGTAAATAATAATAATAATAATAATAATAATAATAATATGTAAAAATATGATTTATTTTTCACGCTTAAATGTATCTTGACACACACGCAGAATCTGCACGTTTTACAAGTCAGAGTCTGAAAATGCCATGCTGCAACAGCACATTCGTTTTTTGTCTTTGAGACGGACGCAGAGGCTTGACATTTTCAAATATTTCCGCTTGGATTTTTCCAATATGCACACACTGTCCTGTTCCTGTTCCAGTGAAATAGGACAAGGCTCACATTGATCGGATCTTTCTGGTGATGAAAAAGTGTGTGTGCGTCTGTGTGTGTGTATATATATATATATAGGTGTAAGAGACAAAATGTGAAAAGTAAAAGAGGACGAACTTTAAAGAGACCAGGCAAGGAGTTTTACATCGACCGCGCTGACATTCGCACGTCCCACAGGCTGCCTGCCGCTCATCGACGGAGCCTATAGCGGGAATAAAATCATTATCATTAACTGCTCATCTCTTGACTGGTTTATGTGCCACCTTTACAGGAGAACAGGTCTTGAGAGACACATTGATTCTGTCCTTCCAGAGAGAAAATGTCTTCCAGAGGAACAAGTCCTCCATCTTCCGCGCTATATCGACAACACGATGAGGCATCGACGACTTTAAAAGCATCCGCTTTAGCGGCACGCTAAATCTACAAGAAATCATTCGACCCTGATGAGCATATGATCATAATCCATGTGTGAAGAAGAGAGATGAAGAGAGACAGCGACAAAAAAACAAACAACAGGTAAATGATGAATAAAATGATTCAAATTAAACAATTCTGTTTTTTCAGACTCTTTCTTATGTTACTCCCAATCTTACACACACAAACCGGTAGCTGAGACAATGATGAGACAGGTAGGAGATTCAGAAAAGCGTCAGCGCGGCACATCCGGAGACACCTCGGCGTGCCATATTTGCGGGACATTTATGTCAGGGGCGTGTGATCTTAGTCTAAGAGACAGGAGCAGAGCCCTCGTCCTCCGCCTCTGTCCCCATCACCGTGAGCCGAGACACTACTCCGGTCCCACATCTGTCACGCCGCTTACGTGTCCTTGTGCTGGATGCACGGGGCCGTTTGATCTCGCCGTGTTCTAGAATAAACGCGTCATCACACGAGCACGCCGGGTTACGGCATGATGAAAGAGCAAATAAAGCTGCCGCTGACACGACGCACTGATAAAAAGCAGTTTAATATCTCCGCTCATCGATCTTCCTCTCTCACACTGGGGTCTGGGCGGCAGGAGGGGAAATGGTGCTACTGTAAAAAGAGCTGACAGTGGAGGGAAAAAAAAAGACTTCTGACAGGTGTGAGAGGGATGTGAGCTTTTCAAATTGTTAAAAAGATGAAAATAATCAACACTGCTCAGCTCTTAATGCACAGTATAGATCGGAGGAAAAAAACAAAAGAGGCTAAAAATAAAACCAGAAATCAGATTCATATTCAGACCAAATATTACTGTGACTGCAAATATTACTGCTACTGCTAATCTCTCCTGTTACCACTACTCCTACTGCTTACTCCTACTCCTTACTCCTACTCCTACTCCTTACTCCTACTCCTTACTTCTACTACTACTGCTTACTCCTACTCCTTACTTCTACTCCTACTGCTTACTCCTACTCCTACTCCTTACTCCTACTCCTTACTTCTACTCCTACTGCTTACTCCTACTCCTTACTTCTACTACTACTGCTTACTCCTACTCCTTACTCCTACTCCTACTCCTTACTTCTACTACTACTGCTTACTCCTACTGCTTACCGCTACTCCTACTGCTTACTCCTACTGCTTACTCCTACTCCTTACTTCTACTCATACTGCTTACTCCTACTCCTTACTTCTACTACTACTGCTTACTCCTACTCCTTACTTCTACTACTACTGCTTACTCCTACTCCTTACTCCTACTCCTTACTTCTATTCCTACTGCTTACTCCTACTCCTTACTTCTACTACTACTGCTTACTCCTACTCCTTACTTCTACTACTACTGCTTACTCCTACTCCTACTCCTTACTCCTACTCCTATCTTCTACTCCTACTGCTTACTCCTACTCCTTACTTCTACCACTACTGCTTACTCCTACTGCTTACCACTACTCCTACTGCTTACTCCTACTCCTTACTTCTACTACTACTGCTTACTCCTACTCCTTACTTCTACTACTACTGCTTACTCCTACTAGTACTGCTATTCCTACTTCTTTCCTACTACTTTACTGTAACTGACACACTTCTGCTACTTCTTCTTCTTTACTCCTACTTCTCTACTGCTACTCAGACTATTACTGCTACTTCTCTACTGCTACTGCTACAGTACTCTTATAACTGCTACTCCTACTTCTTCACTGCTACTGCTGCCACTGTTATTCTTACTTCTCTACTGAAACCCTTACTGCTACTCCTATTCCCCTACTACTGCTGCTACTCCTGCTTCTCTACTCTTACTGCTTCTCTTATTTCTGCCACTGTTATTCCTACTTCTCTACTGTTACTGCTACTCCTACTACTGCTACTCCTACTTCTTCTACTGCTACTCCTAAACCTACTGCTACTACAACTCCTACTACTGCTACTCCTACTGCGACTCCTACTGCTACTTTTACTGCTACTCCTACTTCTTCAACAATACTGCTACTCCTACTGCTACTCCTACACCTGCTACTTCTACTCCTCTACTACTCCTGCTACTTCTACTCCTCTACTACTACTGCTACTCCTACTTCTTCTACCGCTACTCCAACTCCTACTGCTACTTCTACTTCTACTCCTACAGTACTTCTTTTACTGCTACTCCTACTGCTACTCCTAATCCTATTGCTACTCCAACTTCTACTACTGCTACTCATACTACCACTACTCCTACTTCTCTACTGCTACCACTACTAATACTGCAACTGCTACTGCTTTCTTCTACTACATGATGTGCACAATTCTAACATGATGCTTAGATCTCAAAACTTTTATATGATTTTTTTTAATGATGAGAGCTACAAACTGTTACAGGCTAAAATTTCTCAAGCAGATTCAGTCTCAGATGAGGATGATACTACAATACTGTATAACAGATATAAGTCTTATAATAAAACCTTACTATTTGAGGTCAGATTAAGTATTGTCTTCAGGGAAATCCGCAGTCTGCACAAACGAACTGCTCACATTATTACAGTATTAAACCCCAAACCCACATTTCTGCAAGATATCTTCAAAGCAACTTTGATGCCAGATCAATATTTCTGGCCCACGTGCTCTATTTTTTATAACAATTATCAATAAGCCAGGTTCAAAAGCCTCATTAAAGCGATCCAAAACTCTACAAACAATCGCAAATTGCGATCTAATAATAATTTGATTCCTGCCTGTTTCATCACCTGATACACAGATTCAGGTTCTGCGACAGTCTGAACAATCTGAAAGTTAAGAAAGAACTAGAGGAAACATTTACAGCCTTGAAATACACTGTACTAACTGAACTATTTCATAAAAATGTATCTACAGTTCAGATCATAATTGATCCATCCTGTATGGTTTTTTTTTCGTATATTTTCGTGAGCATGCTGCAGAAATCACTCTCACCACCTCACTGTTTCAGTGCTCATGGATCACTAAAGCAGTTAATGGAATGTAATTTACTCTTGGACGTTTGTCAGCGTGCTGGTGTCCCGCAGCCGAAGAGCTCGCAAAGTGTAAACTGATATCGATATTTCCTTCATTTTCATCATCGGGTCTTTCTTTTTTTCTGCTATTCTGGTTGATGAGAATGCTGTGATTGATTTTAGAGTTGAGAGAACAAAGATGTTGGGAGATGTGTGTGTGTGTGTGTGTGTGTGTGAGTATGCACTGTAAAAAAAAGAAAAGAAAAAAAGTAATGGAATAGATTTTTTAGTTTTTCCAACTGGAGTTTAAAGGTTTTGTATGTTTTGTTTAAATTACTTAATTTTTCATTGTTAGTCAACAAACAAAGTTAAACAAACAGAGCAATTAGACAACTGCTTGGTGAACAGCATCACCGACCTGGGACTTAAACTCACAATCAGCGGATTATAAAGGTGAATACTTAGGCTGATCTGATCAGTCTCAACGTGTACACAGACCTCTGAGTGGGGCAACAGAAAAGGCATTTGCTTGATCATCTCAAGATCATGAGTTTGAATCCCAGTGAAGCAGATTAGCTCCACTTGTGGGGGGGTTGTGTTGAGTGACGTGTGCAACTGGATGAGGCGAATAGTGTCGGTTACAGAAAAGTAATTTAAAATTCCCTGTTCTGTTTGACGGCATTGTTTTTAACCCATAATCAAAAGGTAACTAATGTGAAGAATTTGAGTAAGATGATTAATTAACAGCTAGCTTTCAGTCAAAACATGGTATTGGTGTTAAAAGGTCCCTCTGTGCATTTTTTGTTAGGATCATATAACCATTTTTTTTATAATACTGAATGATTCTTATCTCCCGATCCATACTTCGTGTTCTGTAAATGCAGTGTGTATACACATTTATATTTTTATCAGATGAAAAGAAACACATTCGCTAAATACAATTTCATGCCCTTTGATGTCTGTAGTTTCCGGAACTTTTTTTGAATTCAAATCTTTCAACGATCTTAACTGTCATTCAGATGAAACTCGTCCAACTCAGATTCACATGGAAAGAAATAAACCTGAAAAAGTGTATTATCCTAAAGTGCTAAATTGTTAAGATCCTGCAACATGACTTTGACCTGGTTATGGACACGAACATTTTTTTGCTTTCTAAGCTTTTAACAAAAAACAAAATTTTTACAGGTCATATGCTTCTAGACGCTTACACCAATTGTAGTATCAATAGTCATAAAGAAATATGAATAATTTGCCTTTTAAATGAGTATTGTTTAAAGTGAGACACTGGAAAATGGCATTTTTGGGGAAGATGTAAAATCATCTTAAAAGTTAGCGACTTGAAATTTGTAGGGAAGCGCGATCAGTCCCTTCCATGTGGCATAAACTTCAGAAGTTGCTTCTTTGGCACACATGTTCTGTATTATAGGTATAGCATTAAAAAAAAGAAAAAGAATCAGCCCCAATACTGTGTTTTTATCATTTATAACCAATAACTTTGATCTTAACTTGAAAAAGGTGTATAAACTAACACTGTATGGCTAGGCTATGTATTGTGTGTGTGACGGTTTATTGAGGCAAAACAATGTTACGAAAGAGAGCATTTCTAAACGGGTTGAGCAGACAGCGGAATGAGACGGAGTACAGTACATTGGTATCCAACCACTGCGTTTTTTTCAGGAAGGTTGGAACTGAGCTGGAGGCAAAAATAAACCCCTGAACACGTACTAGTGTACATGCCGAGTGTGTTTTCTCGACTTGAATTTTAACACAGGCTGAAGAAAATACAAGACAGTACAGTCACTCGCTCTCTGTGACAAGAAAAAGGTAACATTAACCACTGTGGGTGGATTTACAGTACTCTGCAAAAGTCTTGGCCCCCCCTGGTGATTAGTATACTGGTGATGCTGAATGCTGAGTGGTTGGAACAGACGAGAGGGGAAATGAGGTCACTGCTGAGGTTGTTGTACTGTATAAATGATAAATGTTTATATTTTTTTATTTTTTATGTATGATGTATGATGGATGATGGACGCCCTCACCGGATTTCTTCCTGTGGACTTGCCAAGATACAGGAAAACAAGTGCTGAAAGCGGAAGCGCTTGTTTTGTCTTCTGTCTTGTCGAAGTGTCGAAGTGAGCCTGTGCACGTTCTCATACTCGTGTGAGTCGCAGCGAGAGACTGCCATGTTCAGCAACCGGAGCAGGAGCGAGCGACTTCCTCAGGTGAGTACAAGTAGCTTCACGAAGTTAAAAAGGATGAACCGGAGCGAGGATAAGGATGAGACGCCATCCCCCGGTGCTCGGCGGCGACAGTGACTCAAATCCATGCTGGCAGTCAGAGGAAGCTCTGCTCCACCCTCACGCTGCTCCTCCGAGCTCCAACGATTGAAATGGAAATAAAAGGAGGCTTCAAATGAGCACTTTGGCAGCAGCGGTTCTTGGCACACTTTGAGATGTTAGCGTGGTATGCTAACTAGAGCCCCCAGTCATCTCAAATATTTATCATCCATAAGGACAGGAAGAGCAGATGAGACGGCATTGTGTACGGGAGTCTCTCGGTAGGGCGCGACCGTTTTCTGTTCGTATGAAGAGTGAAAATTTCAGGTCAGGTGATCCGTTCTGGGTTCTTCATGCTTGTCTTAACACTCTCCTCCGGGCATTATGAAGCACTTGACAGGATTGTGTGAAAAGAAGTGGCTGGATGCTTATGGTCGTAACCATGTGCTTAGAGGCAGGATGCAAGAGCGGATAATCAGTCTGCGCTTCATTAAGAGGCGATCCACAATTCACATTCAACGGGGTCGGTAAACACTTAAGAAAGTGTTTTGTTTTTTTAAATAAGAAAAAAAACAAAAAAAGTCAGAGA
This sequence comes from Clarias gariepinus, assembly GCF_024256425.1. Classification (NCBI taxonomy): domain Eukaryota; kingdom Metazoa; phylum Chordata; class Actinopteri; order Siluriformes; family Clariidae; genus Clarias; species Clarias gariepinus. The sequence goes on from NC_071122.1 coordinate 22,537,859, forward strand.
ATGTAAGATATTTCTCAGAATGACTTTATGGCTTTCTGGTAGTTATGGTTCTAACGTATTTGTACAATTTTACATAAATTCTATTTTTTAGTTCAGAATTAGCATCAAGTGCAACATTAACAGAGATTTTTTTTTCTTTTTTAAATGAAAATTGAATGTGTACTCATCATTCCTTAAGCAATATCACACGAGAGGAAGTGCTGTTGTGCTTGAATATCAGCACGGCTGAGAAATGGGCATACTGTACACACGAGGACGCAGTCCAAGTACTGAAGGCATCACAGCGGTTCTGATACGACCTCGAGGGTGATATTATTTTTATACAACAGTTCAATTCAATTCAATTCAATTTTATTTATATAGCGCTTTTAACAATGGTCATTGTCTCAAAGCAGCTTCACAAAAAAATTTAAGAATTTTTTTTTTTATGGTGATAATAAACACCATTTATTTTGTTTTCTTTATTTAACCAGTTATTTTGCAGTTAAATTCTTGTACATTTCTAGTGAATTATTATTTCTAGAGAAATAACTTTTTTTTAAATAAATTTTCTGTATTAAGAAAATTTCTAAACCATGCCATGTTGAAAGTTTTTTTTAATGCATCTGGGCACCGGCTGTGTCACCAGTTAATGCGAATAATCGCGCATGCTCCCAACACAGTGGTTTACAGATAACCAGATATAGATTGTATATCTGTGTGGCTAACTGTAAAAGAAAAAGGTGAGTTTGTTCTAAATACACAGTAACTGTAAAAGATAACAAATATAACATTTAGCTCGGTCGGACTGAGGCAACTTCATATGAGTCTCTGTTGAACTCCAGAATGTATTTCTGTACGAAATGAGGTTGTGTGGAGTTTGCTCCCAGTGCACTGCTCTGGAATAGGGCCAAGCGGGACTCACCAGGTCACATGATCTTTTTCCATCGCTTCAGCCTAATCCTCATGCTCTCTAACAATTTCAAGCCTTTTTTCCTGATGAGTCTCACTAACAAGTGGTTTTCTTATGAACCACAGCTCCCAATGGTCCCATTAGTCCCAATCCTGTGAGCTCTCATGAACACTGCGTGTGTGTGTGTGTGTGTGTGTGTGTATAGAAATGCTCTTACGTCCACTATAAAACATGGCTCTGATTTTTATTGATTTTTTTAAACCATGCAAGCATTTAGGAGATCTTCTTAAAAAAAAAAAAAAAAAAAAAAAAAGACAATTCCACAAAGTTGGCGGTTCAGCATGATCCTTCCAGCTTTTGATGATGTGTCGACGGGTTCTTAACTTTCCAGTAATTTCAAATATCCTTTTACCATTTCCACTTGATGCAGCTCGATAATTCGACCTTTCTGAAATGGTGTTTTTTTTTTATTACTAAGTATCATTCAGTCTGTTCTGTTCATTCAGTCTGTTCTCCATATATATTCATTTTATTTCAGCAATCAAATTGTGTCCTGTTTTTGATTCGTTGATTATTATTATTATTATTATTATTATTATTATTATTATTATTATTATTATTCATGCATTTGTATTTTTTTCTGTTATTCTCTTTACTTTCCTAACCTTTTTTTTTTGTTCTGTCCCTGCCTTTCTGTGACTTTAATATCTATAAAAATAACTTTATTTATTACCAACAACGTCCTCATTGTTCTCCAAAGACAGGTCGGAGGCGGCAGGTTTAAAAAAAAAAAAAAGAAATATCCACAAATATCCACTGGAGACCTAGTTATATTCCTGCTACGATTAGTAACTGAAATAGTCAATTCAATTTAATTAATTTTTTTAAAAGAATTTCTGAATTGCATCAGAAGTTTAGACTGTTCTCAAACTTTACATAAAAACTTTTAATTATTTCTCCTAAATAACAATTAAAAAACACATGCTGCACTTTATTTTGTGCCCTGGGAATATCAGTCAACTGAAAATAAATCCCAGGACAAAATCACTTCCAGAACTCCCTGCAACATCACCAATAGAGACATCACTTTCTCCATGTGTTGCCATGGTAACTTAAGCATTTCAAATACTTGTGGAAATTCAACACGACTGAAATAGTTGGCTGCTCCCGTCAGGAGGTCACCACAGCGGACCATCCCATCCACACACATCTCGACACAGGTTTATACACCGGGTACTCCTCCTGACGCAACCCTCCCATGTTGGCTGGGGTTTGGGCTTTGGCCTTCTGCATGGCAGCTGAGAAACCACTGAACCACCAATGCACAAAATATTCATAATGCGACAAAAAACTGATTAATTACAAAACAGAACTGTATATAACTTGAGAACATAAATGATTTGGTACAGTTACTGTACATAGATTTGTGCTGAGGTGAAAATTACACAGATGAATAGGATATGTAATATTATTTTACTGTATGTATATTACTTACAAATTATTTTTATTATTGAACATTAGTTATATTATGTCTTCATTGATGGCGTAGTGGTTAGCACTGTTGCACCCAGAGTCTGGGTTCGATTCCCATCTCATGGCGTTTGGGTGTTCTCCCCAACTGAAATAACTGCTGTTCCCAAATGGCCTGAGGTATGGGTGTGTTAATGTTGACTGGGGGTCTTACCATGATTGTAAAAATTTGAAAAAATGTAATGGTCACCATTGGCCTCCACGGTCTCTAGTTGGAATACTGAGGTTCCTAGATGGATGGATGAATGGAAGGATGGATGGATGGATGGATGGATGGCTTGACTGATAATAATGAATGGTGCATGAAATTATTGCCAGATCTCGTGTGAGCCCTGTATCTTTTTCTTGTGCTCCAGCCAGGCTGGTTCGATTGTCCGCAGCAAAATGATGAACCATAGTTTATTCGCAGTTCCCTTTGAACATTACAGTTTCGCTGCCTACGGTGTGGAAACCCACCTAAGATGGCCGTGCAATCCACTTCGCCGATCTACTACTAGCCGATCGGAATGCAGCGACACAAACATACATCTATTTATTTTTCAGCTTCAGTCAAAGAAACGCTTTACAAATCACACTTCACTTTCTTTCTTGCCTTCCTTGGCATTCATGTTTCTCTGACTAACATGCGCCGCGGAGGTTAGATAAGCTGCGAGTTTCACGCCTGCTGGAAAAGTCGGAGGATCGAGCGGGCCCGGCTTTGAATGTGATTCATCGACTCCCTGCTTCCAAAGGTCACTGGTGAATGCAGGCGCGCTGCGTGGCACCAATATGGCTGCCCACGACGGGGACGGAGAGAGGACGAGTCCCGCTGGGCTTCTTCAGCTGGAGTGTTTGTGTGGGTCTGCACAGGCCTCCCGGGCGCTCCAACAAAACGTGATTAAAAAACGTCATTCTTAAATGTAATACACACACACACACACACACACACACACACATGGCCTGATAAAAAGAAAATAAGGACATAACAGAACATAAAAAAACATGATAACACACACATGCATGGCATATATAAAGCAGGATGATCAATCTATCAATTAGTCCGACAAGCTGTTGATGAGGACGACGATGTCAATGAGACGTATGATGAGAAAAGTGACAGTACATTCATTACCGCTTATTACTGCTGTCTGATCACCATCTGGGATATTGCATAAAGCTACAGGCCTGTCTTTCTTATTATTTATTTCTTTATTTACATTTATTTACATTTATTTTATTGTTATATTGTGTATATTTAAAAAATATTGTTTTTTATGCTACCTATATTTATCCTTGACTTTTTGATTCATTTCCTATTTTTATTATTCTTGTAGCTGGAATATAAATGTAGAAACATTGTATTGAGTTTTTATTTTAAATAAAAAGCAGCATCCATATTTGTGACAACTGAAAAAAGAAAATAAAAAATAAAAAAAAAGGACGACTTAACAAGTAACACTTTTTCTGCCACTTTTAGTCAGTTATTATTAATGGGAGGTTGCCTCGCTGGTTAACTGAGGTATAATTCATCTACCTTTAATGTGAAATTGACTAATGGGGCAAAACAAAAGAGGTAACGAAATAGAGAGAGAGAGAGAGAGAGAGAGAGAGAAGAAAAAAGAGATATAGCAAGACATAGAGAGAGAGAGAGAAATCACAGTTTCAATTACGCTCCGGCGATTGTTTTTATCCTCGGTACAGGTTAATGAAACTAATTAGTCTTCACAGCACATGAGCGTCTGCTGCTGCAGATAATTGCTCAGTGGCTCCTATAGCACAGCTCTATTCTACCACGGAGCAGAGACGAGACACAAACGCACGACCTCAGCATCATACCACTTCAGCCAAGGTATAAATTCATGCAGATGCAGTTCAAGAGCTTCAGTTAATTAAGGTTCATATCAAACATCAGTATGGGGGGGGGGGGACTTTAACCGTGCCGTGATTGGTTGTTGCCTACAGATGGGCTGGTTTGAGTATTTCAGAAACAGCTGATCTCCTGGGATTTCCATACAAAATAGTCTTTTATAAAAAATAAGAAAAAAACATCTTTGTTTTAAACCTTGAGCTGGAGGAGCTAGAATAGCATGTTCATGAATCTGAATGTTTCTGCCTTTTTTTTTTTATGTACAGCTCCAGCACTGTACTGCTGCCATATGATTGGATAACTGTTTACATTACCAGGTGTACTGATTCAATTCACTTTCGCTCCCTCATTGTCTATACCGCTTTATCTTGTATAAAGGGGGGCTGGAATCTGTCTCAGGACACTCAGGAGAGGCAGAAGGCGGGGTACATCCTGGATGGGTTGGCAATCCGTCACTGGGCACACACATACAGTATGCACTCGCTCACTCACATACTCACGGGCAATTTGGGAACACCAATTAGCCTAATCTGCATGTTTTTGGACTCTTGGAGGACCCCCACCAAGCACGAGGAGAACACGCAAACTCCATGCACACAGACCCCGAGGGGGGAATCAAACCCAGAGCCTGAAGGTGCAAGGGGACAGTGCTAACCACTAAGCCACTACAATTAATTTCAATTCAGTAAACATTGTGCTTTTAACTACTCTATGGTCACTGTTATAAAGCAGCTTTACACAATCAAGAAAATTATGGAAATAATGTTTGAAAGATATGAAAAGTTATGCAGAATATATTGGTATAAGCCAGGGATGACTTTTGCAAGAAAAAACTCCCTGAGATGACAATAGGAAGAAACCTTGAACCCATCCTTATTTGGATGATATCAGATAGGAGGGACTGCAGTCATACTGTGCATGAGGCTGAAAGCTTAGTATAATGGAACAGGTGTTTAAATTAATAAACTTAATTAATCGAGCAACTGCAAACACAAGCCATCAGAGAGAAACTGCCTGCATCAGCCGAGTCCAAGACCATCTTCATGGTCAAGTGGAACCATCCTTAGTCACACGAGGGGAACTCCATCCAGAAGCAGTTTCGAACCAGGATGTTTTGGACAGGTCCGGAGGACAGCAGCGGACGGGATTTCTGGCAACTCAGGGATGCCATGTGTAGCTTGACAAAGAAAGAACGAGAAAGAGAAAGAGAGAACAGATGTTTCATATAAAGTGAACAGCCAGTGCATTATAAAGTGACTGAGTGGCAATCAGGATTATATAAGCACAGGAGGACAGAGACAAAAATGGATCCAGTTTCATTTTACCATTCTTTTGTTTGGCATTTCACAAACTGACGCCTCAATCTAATTCTCTTTTTTTTTAATCTTTTTTTTTTATTTTTTTTATATGTTTGCATTTGAGGTGGTAAAATGTTGCAGTTCCTCTATGATCCTACAGGTGGTGTGCTCTAAACTATTCACACACTGGCAGGCAGCACAGCATCCTGAGTGGTAGAAGCAAATTAGCTCTTAAGCTTTTTTTTTGAATTGTAACAACATCTTATAATAATATTAATAATAATAATAATAATAATATCTGGATTTTTTAATAAAATTGTGATACTAAAAGAATGGCAATAAAATCAAATCAGCACCTGGGTATCATGATAATATTGTATCAGCTCTTCCTTGGTGATTCCCATCCTTAGTATATAGACACCTGTGTATGTGTATTGATGCTGGCAGGAGCCTGACAGAGGGTCTTACAATCAGACTTATTCTCAGTAGAGAGAAGAACCATATCTCTTTAGCTTTTCAGGCAGACCCAGGCTAAATTGAAACAAAACAAAAAGAGCATGCTTCTTATCTATGAACATTTTTCAATTATTCATTCAATTAGACAGACAAAAGCAATAGGAAGTAAATTCAGCTCAGTTCCTAAAATGAAAAAAAGAAAGAAAGAAAGAACAACTTGCCTTTTGAATATTTAATTGAGGCCCCAAGCATTAAAACCAGAACTGGCAACAAAAATACTATTTGATATTCTCCCGCCGTCCATGTCTTTTTACCTTGAAACACTCGCGGAGAGAGCTATCGGCTCTGAGAGGACTAATCTTCAATATGAAAGCAAGTGTTCAAGATTCAGATTGCTAACATATTGATTTAAAATGGGCCTCACCTTGTGTGCTGCCTTGTTTTAATGCCAGACATCGATTGTGACCTTCATGTATACAAATGGCTCAAGTCTGGAGAAAGCGTAAGAATGGATTCTTCCCGCTTATATTCAGCGTCGCCATGGCATGTGGAGGCCAATCAATAGGCTATAACTCAGGCTAAGTTTCTTCAATCAGCATCAGAAATAATAAAATGACCAATGCGGAATATCATGCCGGGAAACGAAGTCGAAACAATTCAATTGTATTAGTTCGGCTTTTTTTTTTTCCCTAAACAGACACTGCGCACAAAGCCACGTTACATATATCCGGATGTAGTTTTAGATCCTTAATGAAAACACCAGAAGTGATAATGGCATGAACAAAGCCCTGAGACAACGTGAGGACAAAAACCTTGATAGGAACCAGAATCAAAAGGTTCCACTTCTGGGTGACACTGGGTAGTGCGAGTATAAATCATCCATTGAAGCAAGGGTAAGTAGTTTTTTTGGAAGGGAACCAGAACAGCAACACAAGGTGAGTCACAAATACAGAAGCTTCAAAGATCAGGACATATCAAGGAGGTCCAGAGGACACGCATGTCGAGGTCTATCAGTGACAACAGAAATACTTATACTGCTCAAAAGAGTGATGAAAAACAGATTATTAGGTATGGTTTTATCATAGAGTGTGTTGTGTGATCTGGTCGGTCTTGCTATGGTTATACAACATAACTAAAATCATGATCCAAAACATGCAAAAACTCTGGGGCGTAAATCACGGCAGCAGCATCAAAATGTCCCTAGTTTACCAGAACTCTCTATGCCTGTTAGTACCTCGATTTTGCATTCATAGTAATAAATTATTAAAATCCTTGCCTGTTTTCCAGCTAAGCTTAAAGATTGTGACCGTGTCTGAGTGTTGCTAACTGGATGGATATTCTACAGTATATCTGGGGATTTTAAAGATTTTAAAGCTCATTTTAGCTGCAGGATTATTACAGAAGGATTGTAGGATTATTCTAGCTGCATGATTGATTATTATAGGTACTAATTAACAGACTGCACCTTTTAATTGAACTTAATTAAATTGAAATTAAAATACCAAAAGCTACTATGAGATTAGACCATGCTTTGTTTGTCATTAGTAGTATAAGTTGTTGACCATTTTTACCTTCAAAATCAACTAGGTGTAAAATGGTCAAACCTTTCAGGTCTAGTACGCACTCTGAATGCTGCAGTGTTAGATCCATATTCATAGGAACCACTGTTAGTGTTGGTTGTCATGTACTGTGTATAAAAAAGGACTGGGATCGATCGGTTTCTCTTCTTTTCCTCGCCCTGCTCAAAAAAATATGCAATGGTTATAGAGCCCGAAGCAAGACAGATTTGACTTACAGTACAGTGCAACTAGCCTGAGCTTAACTGTTCTGCTGTGAAAAATGATAGCGGGCCAGAGATGTCAGCTAGATTTACTGTGTAAGGTTTGGAAGACTGCCTGCATTCCACCATTTCACACTCGTATCCACACCAAGAGGAGGCCAGTGAGCTCCAAGTAGGTCAGAACTATTCCTGGTTTCACACCATATGCTAAAGGAGAGTCAGAGGGAGAGGATGGGGGGGGGAGGGGGGGGGGCAAGATGGTTAGTTAGAGAGAGGCGGAAAAGACAATGAGGGTGGGAGGGAGGGAATGTGAGTGATGCTCACAGTAAGTAGATGGCAATGCATCAGTCTGTGTAAATGGACCAGCTGCCACAGCAGATGAACAAAACTCCTGGCACAGGTTTCAAGGCCACAGCCGGTTCTCTAAATCCATATCCCAAAATGCAAAACTCTACAAAACAGGCTGACTTTTTTTTTTTTTTTTTTTTTTTTTAACTACTGAAAGCTAGATACTGGCTTTTATAAGTAAGGACATAACACACTTTCAAATACATTTGCATACATTTGCAAATGACGGTGATAGAGATGCTGTTTAATTCCATCAAGCTGCATAAATCCATTAATAGTTATTACACACCGGGAAAAGAATAGCTAGAACCACTAGAAGGCTTGTGTTTTTTTTTTGTTTTTTTTTTTACAATAATATAAATAAATCTCACTGTTAACAGTTAAAGAAGTAGTGGTGGCCCTGACTTGGTGCTCTCGTCGAATTTTTTGTATTTATTTATTTATTTTTTATTTATTATTTATTTTTACCTGTGGCCTTTCCTGAGGCAAAGTCAATAAATAGGAATTAAGATACACAATTACATAGTTTGGATTGGCTGAGCTGGTATTTAGCCTGGAGTTTGTTCTGTTCTGTTTCCATGTCTTCACAGTTGAGTTAAGCACACGTTGGTTTTCAGACTACAGATTTAAAACTATGCAATACACTTACGTGTGATTCCACTTGCAAGTGGAAAATCCTTCTCTTAGCAGAGGTTGAGGTCTTGGGCACAACCTACAATTATCTCCTTTTCACACTGTCCTTTCAGCCATCCCCAAGAAGATTTAGACCTCTTCAACAGGTCCACCAGGAAAACTAAACCTGAGGACTCCCTCTACTCTCACATTCTCTGGTCGATACATCTTAATGACTCTCCCTAATCTCTGTTCTTGTTTTCCTTAACATCTCTCCCCCTTCCCTACTCTCTAATGTCTCTCTCTCTCTCTCTCTCTCTCCTACTCACACCTTCTCCATTGTTCACCTAATGAGCCCTTTCAGGAAGGGGAGGATCCTTGACCCTGGAGGATACAAATTTGTGTAATCCTACTGTACCAACTTCCCTCAGTCTGAAGAAGCTTCTTGGAAACATTTGGACCTAAAAAGAAAGACGCCCAGTTGACATGACTCAACTCCCAGGTAACCCTTAATGAGTCAGAGGCTGCAAACCAAGAGAACTAACATCTATTACCTTGATGACAAGCATGTTGGTTGGCTGTTTGACTCACTGCTCTGTAAAAAACCTTGAGCTCTCACGATTTCTTCATACTTTGCCGCCATAGTGCAAGACTTTCTTGTAGTTTTAATGTAGTCTTGAGGAACAGTTCTCTAGGCTTCTGGAAGGACTTTTTTTGCCCCCTTTTTTCCTTTCCTTTCCGACTTACATTTTTAATTCATTTCACATCTGAGCAGTTGAGGGTTAAGGGCCTTGCTCAAGGGCCCAACAGTGGGGTTTGAACCTGGGATCTTCCGAACTGTAGTCCAATGCCTTAATACCCCTGGCCCAGGGGTAGCTTAATGGTTAAGGCTTTGGCCTACTGATTGGAAGGTACCAGTTTCAAACCCTACCACCAAGTTGCCATAGTTGGGCCCTTGAGCAAGGCTCTTAAATGCTCAGAACATAACATAAAGAGTTAAAGAAAAGTTGCTCTGTCCTATTGACCGGTGCGATGCTTTTATAAACGTACAAAATCATTTGTAGCAGGGGTAGTTTAGTGATTAAGGCGTTGGACTACTGATTGGAAGGTTTAATGATGTTCAAACCCCAGCACCACTAAATTGCTGCTGTTGGGCCCTCGAGCAAGGCCCTTAACCTTATAAAATAAATAATGTAAGTCACTCTAGACAGACACACAGTTTCTATAAATCATTCAAGCTTAAAAAAAACATCTAACTTAAGACATGAACCAGTGAGAAATGATGGATGATCAGGCCGGTGATTAGTATACTGGTGACGCTGAATGCTGAGTGGTTGGAAAAAGAGGGGAAATGAGGTCGCTGCTGAGGCTGTTACATAAACAAGCAGTTTTTAGACTGTATTTTTATGTACTTTGCTTTATGTGGCTCAAAACCTTTGCACAGTATTGTAGGTATTACAATAGTTATAGCAAGGGCTCTGAGACGGTGAGTGTAATCATGGCTTTAACAATCGGTATATTTTACATCTTCAGCATTTGGCAGACGCCCTTATCATTATCCATCTGAGGAGTTGATGGTTAACAGCCTTGCTCAGGGGCCCGACAGTGGCAACATGGTGGTGGGTTTGAACCTGGCACCTTCCAAACTACTAACGTGTAGTAAGTATCTGAACATTTTTAGCTGTTTATTCAAAATGAATCGAGCATATGTGATATCAACCAGATTCACAGCAGGATCATAATCACTATGTTTGCATAGATGTAGGACGTTGATTATACAGCATTTCATGCAAAGAAAAAAAACCTGGCAATAAAATATTAAGGAAGACATAAAACAAAACACATAAGCTATTGATAATTCCAACAAAAAGCAACCATGTGAACTAACCTGGAGTAGTGATAGTGTTTTATGTGGGATCGAGCCCTTAGAGATGTGACTGACAGAATCCACTGGCGGAGGAGAAGAATAAGAAGTAGCTAGAGGAGATTCTGTCTCAGTATGAAACAAGAAGCATTCGCTCAGAACTCTTCGTCTTGCCTCGTTCTCAAGAGAACCACCCACTGTTCTGGTCAACTCTGTTCCAAATTAGATACAGAACTGAGAGAAAGAGAATGATACAAAGAGCAAAAAAAAAAAAAAAATGGATCTAATAAAGGTATGAGCAGCTACAGTGTGATCAGAAATAAGTGAAGTTTGCACACTGTGAGGTTCGTGAGGCAACACTGGGGGTTGTGAGAATGAAGGTGCAGAGGCGGCTGCTAATACTGAAGGAAGGAAAAAAAACTGATTAGATTTCACACAACACTCACACACACGCTCGCATGGGGAGCGAAAAGGGACCCTGAGAGAGAGGGAAATAAATGAGTGAAATATCGAAAGTTAAAATGACTTTGTCACTCTTTATGGAGCACAGAGAGAACAGTGATACATTGGGTTTGCAATCGAATCACAGTTCATTTTTGAGGCTGTTTGTGCTCGCTGGTAATCTTTGCTGTTGCTGATCTGGTTAATCTGTCTATATTACATGTCAATAATGTTAGGAAGTCTTGCTCAAATATATCAAACATTTTGGTGCTGAACAGTGTGAAATCTTCAGTGCTCTCGTTGGAACAAATTTCAGACGGAGAAAAGACTAAAAGGCACAGACAAGTCTAGTTTATAGCATAATTTATATAACAGAGAGGGAAAGAAATGTCATGAACAGATCTCTGTTAGGATTAGAAATACTTTACTCTAAGGACACTTTAACCCTTAATATACTGTAGGCTAATCACAAAAGCAAATATATATATATATATATATATATATATATATATATATATATATATATATATTATCTTGGAATTTTTTTTTTTTTTAATTGTAATTTAGAATTTCCATGTATTCCAATGAGAAACTATAAAGGGTTAAAACCTGTAGTTAATTTAAACTAATCTGAATCAAAGAAAGGTCTTGGGGCCTGTGTGTGTGGAGTTTGCATTTTCTCCGCGTGCTTGGTGGGTTTTCTCCGGGTACTCCGGTTTCCTCCCACAATCGAAAGACATACAGGTTAGTCTAACTGCCTGAATTCAAATAAAAATTCAAATTCTATTTGTCACATACACAGTCATACATATATGTAAACCCATACATACCCCAAATAGAGGGTTAATTTAACTAAGAGAGAATAAAATAAAATATAAAATAAAATAAAATAACTGTACAGTACAAAATATACAATATAAGAAAAATATATAAAAAATATCGAAAAATAAGAAAAACAGCTGTACAATATAGAAATAGAGAATTTATGGATTTTTTGGTGTGGGAATTAAGTTGAAAATAAATAGAACTGCAAATATGCCTGAACGTATCATGAAGTGTGTAAACAAGTATGTGCGTGTGCCCTATGATGGATTGGCACCCTGTCCAGATTGTAACCCACCCAAAGCCTCCTGGGACCGGTGCCAGGGAACCTCATTTACTCACTCACTCATCATCTATACCGCTTTATCCTGTAAACAGGATCGCGGGGGGCCTGGGGTCTATCTTAGGAGACTTAGGGCATGGGGCGGGGTATACCCTGGACAGGGTGCCCAATCGATCATCTGGCACACACACATATACACACTCACAGCCTCATCATTCATACACAATAGGCTATTTGGGAACGCCAATTAGCCTAATAAGCATGTCTTTGGACTGTAAGAGGAAACCGGAGTACCCGGAGGAAAACAACCAAGCAAGGCAACAGTGTTAACCACTAAGCCACTGAGCCACCTTCCCCTGGGAACCTGAAAAGTATAGATGGTAGAGAAAATCAGTCAACTGACCAATTCAATTCAATTCAATTGAATAGCACTTTTAACAATGGTCATTGTCTTAAAGTAGCTTCACAAAAATGAAAGAAATAAAAAAAAATTTTGCCTGTATTTTTGAAAAAAAAAAGTGTCTAAATAATAATGAGATGAATGAATGAAATGTCTCTGATGAGGAAGCCAGTGGTGACGGTGAGAGGGGCAAAGGGAAAAACTCCCTGAGATGGCAATAGGAAGAAACCTTGAGAGAAACCAGACTCAACAGGGAACCCATCCTCATTTGGGTGATAACAGATAGAAATCATATAACATCATGTGTGTTATGCAGGTGAAAGTTCAATATAACAGACCAGTATGTAAACACAACTTCCTTTTAGCTCAGGTTTGTTTTTCTTTTCACACAGAGAAATATCCAAGTGAACCAAACTGTGTCACTTTAAGTCCCGTTCCCTCTGCTTATTGGTTAAAGGGGTTTTGCGTGAGAACTGGACTATAAACAGAGAGGAAAGATCTATGTTCTCTGCTGATGAATATTACAATAAAAAAGGCACAAATGTCATTTGCTAAACAAAACCATGCTAACAGAATGCTGAATGAACTTCTCCACTGAAGAAAATCTCTTGAAAATACAATAGTGCTTCACACTTTGCAAATGCAGCATGAGTCGACTAAGTAGAACAATAGAACAAATATTGAGCATGCACAACAATATGGTACACATCGACTTGTTAACCTGAAGACCTGTTCAGTAAGCATGCAAACCTTCAAAGCACACATGGCTGCCGGAGCCCTCGAGCCCTCTTCTCACCATGAATGAACCAGTCCATCATTCGCTGGGAACCGGACCAAGATCAAGAGTTAAACAAGAGTTTGAATTTATTCCTCATATATACTGGAAAACATTTATTTGGTTTTTCTATTCCTCAGGAGCCATGCGATCAATTGGCACTCCATCCATGGTGTATTTCTGCCTCCCATCTAGGCACTGGATCCATCACAACCCTGAATAGGATTAAATATTTACTAAAGGTACATAAAGGAAAGATTCCTTAAAGTCTCAGAAAATGATTTGCCATCTTAATGTGATAAAACAGGGATCTACTTGGATTCTCCCTTTTATGAGAAGGAAATCCCCCGTACATCCTTCCTCCTAAAGCATTTTAAAATTGTATTTCTACTCCCCAGAAATTAATCCTAAATGTCAGTGAAGACATGGGTCATATTAGTGCTTTGACATTTCAGTTCCAACAACGGAGTAATGATATGGCCATACACACCAAACCCATGTACAGCTAGCAGCCAGGAGGAGCTCTAAAGGGGCCTCTCTACTGGTTACTGCTGGTGCCCAAAGCCAGCACTGACAAGGGAACAAAAATATCTTGTAACGTCTACACTATGTCAAGAGTAGGTTGTAGGAACTTTGCTTCTGTGTGAATAGGACGGAGATTTTTCTCTTGTCTAAGCACGCTAATTAGGAGGTGATTTGTCACAATGATGGCAAAGGTTTAAGAAGGGCCAAAAAAAAGGGGAAATTCAGCTTTCAAAGCCACGAAGCGCAAACGATTCCATTACAGAGATTCTTCACTAGAGTGATTTCAAAGTGCCACTCAGATCCTTGTAGTTGTTTAACAGGCTCTCTCAAATCCAGCTAAATGAGAGTATAATCCTCAATTCCCCAATGCTGCTACTTCACAGAGGGAAACTCCGGGTGTTCTGTGGTTTATAACCCATAAAGTTAAAAAAAGAATAATAAAGCCGTATTACACGAGAGGGAGTGTTGTTGTACTGAAGACAGTTCTACACTGACATACGAATTCAAGTTTTGAAGGTACAATTTCGTATTGTGAAACACATTTTCCCATCGGAAATCATGTTAATCCAGATAATCTGTTCCAGCCACTCAATATTACAATTATTACCAATTTCAAACACTATAATCATAATTTTTGCATATAAAACAATCAAAACATAAAATAAAAAAAATGTAAATAAAGTAAAATATAAAATAAATAGACAATAAACCTCCCTTAAGCTTAATGTATGATACCTCTTGGCACCGGCTGCTTTCAAAACGAAACTGAAATTGGCTCCCATTTCTTCTTGATAATATTCTAGGGACCCATGGTGCTATGTCTTTACTAAATCTTGCAAAAAGTGCAAAGAAACTAAACAAAAACTATGTAAACCTGCTTCTTTTGGCTTTCCACAGAGGAAAACAAGTTTTAAATGGCTCCCGGGCGTATGCGCAATCTAAACGTTCCTGAGGATCTCCCCAGTAAATGCCAACAACAGCCGTATTTCCAGAGGAAGCTAAACTTGTTTGGAGTCAGCAAGGTCATTCTCCAAGCATTTCACTACTGCTTCACTTCATTGAAAGTGTTCTCACCTTCTCCTTTATTTGTTGGTTTCGTTCCATTAGTCTCCACAATAGAACTCGTCTGCTGAACACAGTCAAGGTGTTTTCCATAATTATTGGACTACCAGTCAGATCCCTCTCCACCCTCTGTGAGCAGCAGACATTGAGGTCAGCTGGCAGGATCTTACAAGACCTCTCTCATGTCCTGTTTTCTGCATTCGAGTGGCTCCTATCAGGACGACGGCTGTGTTTCTATCCTGGTCCATCCATCCCCTCCCATCAGCTCAGTAACCACCATTCTTCACATTATAACCCACTTCCACTCCTCACCCAAAAAGGCTCATGGACTCTAATACTCGCAATCTGTGACAAGAATTCATATAGAGATCTTGACTGTGCTGTGTACTAGTGTTTATATACTGCCACTTCCATTTTATTATCATTACAACAGTTTTATTTTATTTTATTTGCACTAATGTTTGCCCTTCTCATTCCATCTGAGCGTCTTGATGTACAAATGTTTGTGGTTTATTGAGCTTTCTATACTACTCTGTGTGCCTTAATTGCCCCCTAGGGATAAAGAAAGTGTTTTTGAATTTAATTGAATTAAATTGAATTGAAAAAAGACAGTGTTCAGTTCGGTCCAGTCGCTTAAATGCCGAAAATGCTTTGTATGTCAAAGCAAATTCCTTGCAAAATTTCAGTACTTAAGGCGAAGAAATTCCTAAGGTGGGGCGTATGGATCACAGAGCTTTTATACAGCAGTTCCACAAATAGCATTTATTATCAGTAGATTATGATTTGTTTATTTATTTAAACAGTTATTTTGTACCGCCAACACAAATTTGAACATATCTTTCCGTGCCTGGCAGAGCTAACGACAGTTAGCGTTATTAACAGGGGTGAAAATAGATTCAGCTAACATTCAGAGTTTTAATCCTAAATGGAAACTATGTTAAATGGAAAGCTATTGTGCTAGTGAGTAAAATCCCTTGTTCCACTGAAAAGCTGGTGACACATATAGTTAAACATTCCAGTGCTGTTACCATCTATTATCAGCACTCATGGAATGCATCTCGTCCAGTCAGATTCCTCGGTCAGAACTAACTGAAATTTAATTGGTACATCTTTGGAATGATCAGCATTGCTTCTCAAATTCATGCAACTTCACAATGTACCTAGTTGAGAATAAAAGAGCATTTCAACCAAGTTCAGAAGAATCCCATTTGGCATATAGTTACATGGGATTTTTTTTTCATGTGTGTTAAAATGCATTTGACTAAAATATTCTTAAGCTGGATGAGTTGCATGAACTCGTCTTGATCCCACTCATTGTTATGGTCTGCCGGGGTAGTATGAATATTTAGTAATGCCTTTTGGCGTTGTCAGCGCACCGTCAGTCTTACAGGCATTTGTCAAGGCGGTACAAAAAGAATAGTACAGGGGGAGGAGAGGGAATATCATACAGAAGTGTACTGACAAGGAACATGTAGTAAATCCTTAAAGAATTGAGGTACTTTTTTTCCCTCTTGTGACCAGTCAAGCTCTACAACTCTAAAATCTTACATTCCAAAAAAGCTAAAAGTATTATATAACATATTCATTACTGTATATAAGAAGAACCAGGTTTCTCAGGTACCCTAGTTTAAAAGAAACACCTCCTGGACAGTAGGCTGTATGTCAGCCGGAGAAAAGATGATTCCACAAATCCACAGCATCTATTTACTATTTACTCAGAGTCGAGAGAGAAAAGGTCTAGTGGATGCAAAATGGTCAAAGAAATCTACACCACTGGAAGAGTCACAAAGATCCCAGAGGTTGTCTATCAATCTATCAAGTTACTCATTGTATATACCGCTTTATCCTGTATACAGGGCCGTAGGTGGGGTGGAGCCTATTCCACTAGACTTGGGGGGGTATGGGGGTACACCCTGGACGAGGTGCCAATTGATAATAGAGGTTCTCAATCTTTTATATAAAATTCTCAATTGTGGGTTCATTAGCATCTTTGGTCCAGTTTTTAAAGGAAAGTCTGATATACAGTAGTTACATACACTGGGCAAATACACGTATGATGTTCATCACATTTAAAAAAAATAGTTCACAGCTATTCACCCATCCTAAAACATTCATAACACCTCCTGTCCTACACTTTTGAGGTTGTAGCCTTTCGGCTATGATGTTGCACAGAACCAACCAAGAGGGCACAAAAAAAAAAAACTTTTATTCTCGGTACATGGATTCCTTTTCAAGAGCTCAGACTTGATAGATCACTTGTAGGTCAACACCCATAACATGCTGGAACTGAAACACAATTGACTCGCCATTGCTGGTTGTTGTTTTTTTCTTTCTCAGCGATTAGACTTCTGAGAGTTTAACTACCTTGTCTCTGTATTGCCCCAGTAACTTTTTGCCTGTTGTTTTGCCTGATTTTGGACTGTTTCTGACCTCATATCAAAGAAAGAAAAATGGTTTCCCCAATACAATAAGTCCCCTACATACAAACATTGAAGTTACAAACTTTTGATCAAGTTGGATCACATGACTAGCATACATTGTGATGTGCATGAAGTGTGCATCCTCTGCAAGTGCAGTACAAGCCCAGGATGTCTGGAAGCAAGCATAAAAGGAGTGGCGATGAAACTGGTTTTGCTAAGAAGCACCAAGCGATAACGATGGTGACAAAAGTGAAAATAATTGAGAGAAAAAAAAAAAAAGCCAGACGTTGCTCTTTCTTTTAACATGAATCGTTCAACTAAGAACACTGTACGGTAATATACTGTGCATAGCCGACTGTGTTGGTACCTTAGTACCTAGGCGATGTTTGTTAGACTTAAAAACAAATTAGACTTATGAACGAGCTCATGGAACAGAACTCGTTCCTATGTAGGGGATTTATTGTGTTTTATATTTTCTGCTAAACTCTAGAACAATGTTGAACCCCACATGGCTTATGCTTTTATCCAAAGCACTTTACAGTTGCAGCCAGATACACCTGACTAGTTGAGAGTTAAGAGCTTTGCTCATGGGCCAAACAGTGGCAGCTTGGTGGTGCTGAGATTTGAATTGATGATCAATAATCCAGTAGCCCGATGCCTTAAGCACTGACCTACCACTGCCTATAGTCTTAACCTCTGAAACAAGTAATTTCAGCCAGAAACCTCCCTATACGTTATAAAAATGAGAAGGGAACAGAAATAAAGCAAGACATTGTGAAAGAAAGCATGAAAAGAGCATCGACAGAGAGGAAAACACAAAGAGAGAGAGAGAGAGAGAGAGAGAGAGAGTGAGCATGGAGAACGAGAGGAAGCCCATATAGCATTTTGAGTGTTATCACCTTGGTTCAGTGCTCAAGATGAGATTATGTGGTGTCTGTTGCTTCCCCTGAATCCTAAGAGAGTTCAAAGCAGGGTTTAAGTCAGAGATAAGATGATAGAACATAGAGGTTTACAAAAAAGCAACGGAAAAGACAACTATAGCTAATTTATATATTCCATGACGTATTCCGCATTTTAGTCTGCGAGTGCTGAACCATTTGACGTTCAGGTCCAGAGCGGTTCATGCAGGGTTCACTGTGGTTGGGCTTCTCCATGACCTGGGATCAATAATCCGGAATAAGAGAAGGATTACACAAACAAGGAATAGGGAACGTTTGATTAATAGGAAAAAAAAACAACAAGACTTTTGACAAAGAACACATGGGAAAAAGTGATGTGTTCCAGGAGATGGAGAACCAGGAAATTGCATAACGATCATGGAAAGCTGGAGGAAGCAATAAAACAAGGAATAAAACTAAACAAAATGGAAAATCCTGTAACAGCTCCTAACGTTTCGACTCTCAGATAATCCTTGCTTCAGGTTTTCCCATCATATCACATTAGTGTTTTTGTGTTTGATGAGTCTTTTAACAATGATGGTGTCCAAATCATGACTGTCTGCTTTCTATTGTCCTCATTCACAAATCAAACCATTGTGTTTTACGTCCCCCATTTATTGTATTACTCCGTGTCACAAAATCACACAGCTTAGAAGGATGATTCACCTGATAGAAAAAATTTTATCACCACTGATCACTGAGTCCCTACTTTCCTCCGGACCGATGTGTATACCTACTCCAAAGTGCACACATATGCGTCTGAACACACACAAACACAAACACAAATCTATATTCCTACCGCATGATTTGAATGACACTTGGCTTATGAGGCGCCGCGTCTCCGATTGCCCTGAGGTTTGACAGCGCTGCAGTGTAATTTACGACGCACCATGCGGACCACACAGCACACATCTTGTTTATGTGTATTTCACAATCTACAACATGGCAATAAAGAACATCGAAAGGCTGGATAGGGAGAAAAAAAACAGAAGCTGCCAGGTTCTACATTGCAGCTGATGCTGTAGTTGTCCTGTGAAATACTACAAAGCGTTACAGCTATAACAATGGCAGTAAATCTTCGCCTTTATTGATATATAGTTGCTTTTTTTGGAGGTGTTTCTTTGAGCTGCAGGTCAATAAAAGATTAACCACAGTGTACAAGTATATGCATATATATATCCAGTATGAATATATATATATATATATGTATGAATATTATATATTTATACCCAACCACAAGCGTAAAAAATAATTTTATTGGGATTTTATGTGATAGACCATAATTGTTAAGTGGAAGGAAAATGATAAATGGTTTTCAAAATAGTTTTTTTTACAAATAAATATCTAAAAAGTGTGCCGTGCATTTGTATTCAGTCCCCCCGAGTTAATACTTTGTAGAGCCACCTTTCACTGCAATTACAGCTGCAAGTCTTTTGGGGTGTCTCCACTAGCTTTGCACATCTAGAGTGAAATTTTTGCCTATTCTTCTTTGCAAAACAGCTCAGGCTCAGACAGATTGGATGGAGACTGTCTGTGAACAGCAATTTTCAAGTCTTGACACAGATTCTCAATTAGATTCAGGTCTGGACTTTGACTGGGTCGTTCTAACACATGAATATGCTTTGATCTAAACCGATACATTGTAGCTCTGACTGTATGTCGTCGTTGCTTCACAGAACAGCTGTATTTACACTGAGAATAAATTACACACAGGTGGATTATATTTACTAATTAGGTGACTTCTGAAGGCAGTTGGTTCCAATGGACATTATTTTGGAGTATCAGAGTGAAAGGGGCAGAATACAAATGCACAACACACTCTTCAGAAATTTATTTATAAAATATAAAAACTTTTGAAAAGGAATTGATAACTTTCCTTCCACTTCATAATTATAATCCACTTTGTGTTGGTCTGTCACATAAAATCCAAATAAAATACATTTGTGGTTTTAACGTGACAAAATGTCAAAATGTGGAAAAGATCAAAGAGTATGAATTCTGTTTTATATACAGACAATAAGTATTTGATCACTCTCTGATTTTGCAAGTTCTCCTACTTAGAAATCATGGAGGGGTCTACAAATTTCAACATAGGTGTATTTCCACTGTGAGAGACAGAATCTAAAAAGAAAAATCCGGAAATCACCTTGTATGATTTTTTTAACAATTTATTTGTGAATTACTGTGTCAAATAAGTATTTGATCACTTGCTTGTTATTTTGCTTTTAAATAGTCCATATGCTTCTTACGGAGCCACTCCTTGGTTTTCCTGGCCGTGTGCTTTGGGTCATTGTCATGTTGGAAGACCCAGCCACGACCCATCTTTAATGCTCTCACTAAGGGAAGGAGGTTTTAATACAGTGCAGTCGTCCTGTCCCCTGTGCAGAAAAACACCCCCAGAGCATGATGCTTCCAGCCCCATGCTTCACTGTGGTTATGGTATTATTGGGATGATACCGATCATTCTTCTTCCTCCAAACAAGGCAGTTCTACTTTGAAAAAGTAGAAAAAGTTCTACTTTGGTCTCATCTGACCACAGGACTTTCTCCCATGACTCCTCTGGATTATCCAGATGTTCCCTGGCAAACTTCAGACGGGCCTGGACATGGGCTGACTTAATCAGGGGAACCTTCCGTGCGATGCAAGATTTTAAACCATGACGTCTTAGTGTATTACTGATAGTAGCCTTGGAAACAATGGTCCCAGCTCTCTTCACGGCACTGACCAGCTCCTCCCGTGTAGTTCTGGGCTGATTCTTTACCATTCTTAACATCATTGATACCCCATGTACTGTATCTACTTAGACTTTGTCTGATTGTGGGGTGCACAGGTGTCTTTATGACAGCTAACGACCTCAAACAGGTGCTACTAATTTAAAATGATGAGCAGAGTGTAGCTGGACTATTTAAAAGCAAAATAACAGGTCTTTGAGGGTCAAAAATCTGGCTGATAAGCAAGTGATCAAATACTTATTTGACACAGTAAGTCACAAATAAATTGTTAAAAAATAATACAAGGTGATTTCCGGATTTTTGTTTTTAGATTCTGTCTCTCACAGTGGAAATGCACCTATGCTGAAAATTGTAGACCCCTCCATGATTTCTAAGTAAGAGAACTTGCAAAATCACAGGGTGATCAAATACTTACAGTATTGACCTCACTGTATATACTGTATATACAGTACAATATGTACACCAGGCGAGTACTTTGGTTTTCCCCAATTGTTCCTTGAGAACTTTATTCTTCATGAAATAGATCCAACAAGGTGCTGGAAACGTTCCGCTGAGATTTTGGTCCATGTTAATTAACATGAGAGCCTGCACATCCATGATGCGAATCTTCCGCTCTACAACATCCAGAAGGGGATCCACTGGATTGAGATGTGGTGAGTGTGGAGGCAGTTTAAGTACTTTCCCCCCAGTGTCATGTCCGAGAAACCACTTTGTGATGGCACGCTATCATGTGGTCATAAAGAAATGGACACCAACAATACTTAGGTAGGCTGTGGAATTTAAACCATGCTCAATTGGTACTAAGGGACTTAAAGTGTGCCAAGAAATCCTCCAGCACACCATTACACCACCACCACCACCACCAATCTGACCTGTTGACACACAGCTGGATGGATCCATGCTTTCATGATGTTTGTGCCAAATTCTGACCCAACCACCTCAGCAGAAATTGAGACTTATTAGACCAGGCACCATTATTCCAATCTTTTTGTGCAAGTTTGGTGAAGCCATAGATATTGTAGCCTCAGT
This sequence comes from Clarias gariepinus, assembly GCF_024256425.1. NCBI lineage: Eukaryota > Metazoa > Chordata > Actinopteri > Siluriformes > Clariidae > Clarias > Clarias gariepinus. The sequence continues at coordinate 22,559,912 of NC_071122.1, forward strand.
TTGTAGACCAGGAATCTACCTTGGATGGGATTCCTCATGGCACTTTGAGCAATTTGGTGTATAGAACCAGATCCTTCCATGATTTTGGGAGGTGGAAGGAAAGCCTACAGTGTGACACAAGAAGAACATCTGAAACACATCTACACAATCCAGGAATGGTAAGATGCCAGCTGTACCCGATACACCACTGATTTTTATTTCAGTTAAGCTATTGATGTCCATACTTTGAATGCCAGGTGAAAAAATCAGAACCAGAACCAGAACAATCCGGCTAAAAAAGTGGTTCTCGTAGAGCTGGACTTGGCTCCATGAATACACTTATAGACCTCTATAGTTGGTGGTGTGAGGACACAAAGGATTGACCTGTCTATACTACACTTCATACAACAGCACACAATAGTGGATTCATAAAGCACTGCGACAACAGAGAAAGCACAAAGCTTTATCTCTAATCAGAGAATTGAAAGCAAGCTGCCTCCCTTTCATTCTCTCTCTCTCTCTCTTTCTCTCTCTGTCTATTTAAATGTCCTCCTACAGCTCATAATAAGAGCCTCTTGCCTTCCTGTCTCAGCCTCTGAAAATGACTTTCTCCTCACAAAACATAGAATGAAAGACAATAAATCAAACAGCTATTCCTACCACGCGTCATTATTTCGTCCGGTGCCAAAGTGACACGGATTTGAAATAAAAAAGGCATCCCTGCGAATTTCATCTGATCCGAATCTAAGCTTGTTGGTTTTTTTTTTCAGTCAGGTGAAAATAGAGGTTAGTGCAGTGCTGTCAGGCTGCACATGTCGACAGCGAGGAGCCAGTGGAGCCAGTGGAGAGACGCTGTATATTGGTCATGTACCTGTGTGGTTTAGCCCAACCCGATACCTCTCACAATATCAGGTTTTAGCTGAACTCATTGCAATCTGGTTGTCGATACAGTTAGCCTAATGTTCTGTATAATATTCGCAGATTTTTTTTGGCTTATTATTTTTGCACAAACCTTTGTGATGTAGACGTCCAATAATTCTGCGTACAGGTCGGTCTAAGTTTAGGATAAAAAAAAAAAAAACAGAATAAAGTAATGGAGAAGAGTAAATCTGAGTCTTGTAGCTAGCTAATTAGCTGTCGATACATAAAGGAATAAAACCCTCGAGTGTGTTTTTACAGGAATAAGAACCAACGACAGGGTGGTGTAATGCGATAGGACATCAATCACTATTCTGCTTCTGAAGTTGACTCTTTTCCAATGTTGACCCACCCTGAAGTGGTTTATTCATCTTATACCTCAACGAATTTTCAACAATGGCATTTATTTATTTGTTTTGTTTTTTTGTTTACAGTTACTGTATAATTAATTTTCTAGAATGTTTGCAAAACAAGTTATTACGCATAACACCCACACAAGTGCGTATTTCTCCTAATACGACACTTTGAGCATGTGAGCATTCAGTGAGCATTCAGTGAGCATTCTGTGAGCATTCAGTGAGCATTCAGTGAGCATTCAGTGAGCATTCTGTGCCTGATTCTTAAAAATTGACGAACAACTTGCGGAGAAGACGCATCTGTCTGTGTGAAGTGTACACACAATCAAAACCACTTGCCCGTTACAGGACCTCAGCTGGGAGTTATCGCCACCACGTTTGGGAGATTAAAGGAGTTCCTGGGAGGCCAGGGTTTCAGACATAAAGCAGGCAGTACTGATGGTGTCCAAGCACTAGTGAAACACTGGGATAAGTGCATTAGTGTAGCAGGGGATCATATAGAGAAATAAAGGGAGTTCTTGTTTTATTTTTTTACTCTCAGTACTTTGTCCTGTAATTCCAGCATGACCAGCGTGAGCTATCAGATTGTACACAATCCTCAGTGGGCTAACTCACTCTGCCAGCAAACCAGAAAGCTGTGAGGTCAAATCACTGTACTGCTGAGAGCCTTGATTGGGTTCTCGAGCGTAACCTGTAACCCTGAACTTCTCAGCTGTACAGTAACTTCGACCTGTGTTCCGCTTCACTGCTGCCATTTTTTCTCCCCGATTCTGTCTTGCAGGGCTCAGCGTTTGTGTGTTTATGCGCGTGTGTGTGTGTGTGTGTGAGAGAAGGAGAGAGAGGGTTGTGAGAACACATCTCACTTCACAGCAATCTAACAGACTGGTTCAGGATCACGTCAGTTACATGACTCCCTCTTGGAATTCTCTCAGCATGGTACATCTCTCTCTCTCTCTCTCTCTCTCTCTCCTCCGCTCTCAAACACACACGGACACAACGGTAGTTATGGAAGCTTGCGGCTATTTCTCTTTTCTTTTCTATTTTATTAACATCCAAACGCTACGGGTTTGAACCAGAAGTAACAATTTATATGAAGTGATAAAAAACTTTAGGAATAAAAGATAAGAAAGGCGCCGTGCTGCCAGAAAGCTTCTGTTAAGCCCTTGAGTAATCCTCAGCCCTCTTAGATACATCATGTACAGAGGAAGAATATTGAATCTGAAAAGAAAAAAAGTCACCCTGGAATTTGTCCGGGAAGTCCATGAGTTCACTCTTCCACAAAGTTGCTCTCTACGCGCTCTACGCAACGGAAACGTCTAACATCCTTCCACGTCTTTTTCTTTACACTCATCTGATCCAAACCTCATTCACATACTCATGTTCAGTTCAGACAGAACGCTCTTCATTCATAAAGTCACAGGAAACATGTTGTAGGTTCATCCGAACAGATCAGCACCTACAGTATATATTCCTCTTCTTATTTGCATACTAGAGGATGTACTCGTCATAAAAATAATCTGCGGATCTTTAATGTAATCAGTGATATTATTATTATTATTATTATTATTATTATTTGAGGTTGAAGCTCACGTCCATGTCTGTGTGTCTCTCTGTACAGCAGAACTCTCTGTCTAACTTATTAATACAAAGAAATCCCATTCTGTAAGGTTGAGTATCTGACGCCTTGTTTACACTAAGTTGTCCTTCTTTGGTGCTCAGACAAATACACTCCCTGTTCGGTAATCGGAGAGTGAATCACAGATGAGAATTGGAAAAAGTAGATCAAAGGATAAGATGAAGTTTTGTCTTAAAACCACTCCAGCGTGTTAAAATTCACTTATACCACTTCAGCGCTGTTATTTCAGCCAAAGTGAAAATATGAACTAATCCCAGTAAAAATATTCACTTTATCTTTTCTAATTAATATCTATTGGTGCAGGTGTTTGTTTACATTGAGACAGCAGCGCATTAATAGATTATTTTTAAAGTAGATTATTAAATCCCACACATAACTGTTTATAACATCACTTTTACTCAACATTTTGATTTCACTTATTTTGCAGGTTAAACTTCAGGTACTGCAAAAGTTTAAGACGCGCCCACAGCTTGATGCACGCACAGTACGCTGTCAAACCTTCCACTTTGTAATCTGGCACAAAACTGCTCATAGTTTTACTTTCTCTCAACATTTTGATTTAATCCTTGGCGTAAGGTTTAAGTCCAGGTTTAACCTAAGTAGTGACCAAGTTCCAAAACCTGGCCAGACAGACAAATTTGGTTTCGGTTCCTCCAACGTATAAAACGTGAAGATACCATTAAAAGAGTGAGTTTCTGACTCAATGTACAGTCAAAACCTTTCTTTTAATTATATAAATTAAACTATGATTGGCTCTTATAATTTATGATGCAGCAATCCCTCCAGAAGTCAGAAACAGAGTTTTTTATTTTTAACTTATAAGTTTTTTTCATCCAGTCTGTGGACAGGAATAAGCTTCAGACCCCATGTTTGTGTTACAGTATGTACTGTATGAGGAACCACATTTGGTTTCATGCGAGACACTGGTGTTCTACTTCATATCAGAGAAGTCTTGAAGCAGGAGTCTTTTTGTGCTTTTATGGCACGACGCATTTAGAGTGCACTAAACCGAGGGAACAGTCTGAGCTGTGAGTTTATTAGCTACTATAAATATATAACTAATAAACGGGCGGCTCAGTGTATATTATATTTAATATTTCTCTTGGTGTACGTTTACTTAACACCATTCAGAGGAAAGACAAATAAATACTGTCCTGGTTTCTCCTGTATCATGTACTTTTGTTTCAGGTTTGGTCCCGTACTCTCACTGGTGTGTTGACTCTACGCGTTTGGATATTGTGTGTATTTTGTTCTGATTGGTTTTCGTGTTTTTATACCCTGTTGTGCCGATGTCTTGTTATGAAACTATAAAGGTTTAAATCTCACCTCTGGTTTGAGTATAAGCAATAGAAGAATTAGTAACAGTAGTAGGAGTTGATGTGGATGAATTAGTAATAGTAGTAAATGTTGTAAGGTGGCACAGTGGTTTGGTGATTAGCACTCCAGGGGTGGATGTTGGGGTTCCTTTCGTTCTCACCTCTAAACTTGTGTGTCTGTGTTTGTGGTTTGCATGTTGTCCTCATGCTTGGTGGGTTTCCTCCTACAGTCCAAAGACATGCTCAGGTGTGCTTGGGATTGTGCCCAAAGTTTCCTGAGACAGGCTCCAGCAACCCTCTACAGAAGACTGTGAATGTTTGTGATCCCAGTGAGAAGTCAGCAAGCCACTGGTGAATTATTTGGCTTGTATTTATTTTAATAAATGTAATGAAAGACTTGAAATCTGCTTGTCATACTAACTAAGGCTACTGTATTATAAACTAATCATAGATTATACTCAAGGTGGCACAGTGGCTTAGCGGTTAGCAAGGTAGCCTTGCACCTCTGGATCTGGAGTCAATTCTCACCTTAGGGTCTGATCGCATGAAGGTTGCATGTTCTTCCCGTGCTTGGTGGGTTTCCTCCGAGTACTCTGGTTTCCTCCAACAGTCCAAAAACATGCAGATAATTGGCATTCTAACATTGCCTGTAATGTGTGAATGAGCATCTGTGTGTATGTGTGTGTGCCCTGCTATAGATTGAAACCCCGTTCAGGGTATACCCCGCCTCGTGCCCTAAGCCTTCTGGGATAGGCTGAATACAGGATCAAGCGGTATAGACGATGAGTGAGTGAGAGAGTGAGATTGTTCTCAGCACACCCTGACTTTCTGGGCTCTGACCCCTCCTTTATTCTATAACCATGATTTTTGGATTGCATCTAATT